>NC_134701.1:1165000-1322500 GCF_043290135.1 Rhipicephalus microplus | reverse complement strand
AGGTTAGGTTAGGTAAGGTTAGGTTAGGTTAGGTTAGGTTACGTTAGGTTAAGGTATGAACCGTCGTAAAACCGCATTAAACAATGTCACTTAGTGAGATGCAGTGTTTTTCACCTATACAAGTTGGGAACTGTGATATCTAATGTGAAAGCGCTTGAAACCGTCGTATTGTTAGAAAGCAATGTAAAGTAGCGAGTAAAACGTTTTCTAACGATAGAAGTGCGAAGGTTATGTTAGGTTGAGTTATGTTAGTTTAAGCTAGGTAGCGTCGTGAAACTACCAAAAACAACGTCATCTAACGAGATAGTGTTGTTTTATTGCGAGTACGAAACTGCGATAGGTGAAATGTTGTGAAAGCACACAAAACGGCATGAACAAGCCAAATACTGCGTGTTGTACCGTTACAAGTACGAAACTGCTATGTTGTGATATTCTCGTTAAAGCGCATGCAAGCATCGTGAAACCTTAAAGAACGATGTCATTTAGCGAGATACAGCGTTCTGTACTGCAATAAGTTGGTGAAAAACTGTGAGGTTATGCAAATATCCTAATTGTGAACGAAACAGTGTAATAGAGCGTTTTTTAATACAAGTGCGAATGTTAGGTTAGGTTAAGATATGAACCGTCGTAAAACCGCATTAAACAATGTCACTTGATGAGATGCAGTGTTTTTCACCATTACAAGTCGGGAACTGCGATATCTAATGTGAAAGCGCTTGCAAACGTCGTTAGGTTAGGTTAGGTTAGGTTAGGTTAGGTTACGTTAGGTTAGGTTAGGTTAGGTTTGGTTAGGTTAGGTTAGGTTAGGTTAGGTTAAGGATGTTAGGTAAGGTTTGGTTAGGTTAGGTTAGGTTAGGTTGGGTTAGGTAAGGTTAGGTTAGGTTAAGATATGAACCGCGCTAAAACCGCATTAAACAATGTCACTTAGTGAGATGCTGTGTTTTTCACCATTACAATTCGGGAACTGCGATATCTAATGTGAAAGCACTTGCAAACGTCGTTAGGTTAGGTTAGGTTAGGTTAGGTTAGGTTAGGTTACGTTAGGTTAGGTTTGGTTAGGTTAGGTTATGTTAGGTTAGGTTGGGTTAGGTTAGGTTAGGTTAGGTTAGGTTAAGATATGAACCGCGCCAAAACCGCATTAAACAATGTCACTTAGTGAGATGCAGTGTTTTTCACCTTTACAAGTTGGGAACTGCGATATCTAATGTGAAAGCGCATGAAACCGTCGTAATCTTGTAGAAAACATTGTAAAGTGGTGAGTAAAACGTTTTCTAACGATAGAAGTGCGAAGGTTAGGTTAGGTTAGGTTAGTTTAAGCTAGGTAGCGTCGTGAAACTACCAAAAACGACGTCATCTAACGAGATAGTGTTCTTTTATAGCGAGTATTAAACTGCGATAGGTGAAATGTTGTGAAAGCACACAAAACGGCATGAACAAGCCAAATACTGCGTGTTCTACCGTTACAAGTGCGAAACTGCTATATTGTGATATTCTCGTTAAAGCGCATGCAAGCATCGTGAAACCTTAAAGAACAATGTCATTTAGCGAGATACAACGTTCTGTACTGCAATAAGTTGGTGAAAAACTGTGAGGTTATGCAAATATGGTAATTGTGAACAAAACAGTGTAATAGAGCGTTTTTAGATACAAGTGCGAATGTTAGGTTAGGTTAAGATATGAACCGTCGTAAAACCGCATTAAACAATGTCAATTAGTGAGATGCAGTGTTTTTCACCATTAAAAGTCGGGAACTGCGATATCTAATGTGAAAGCGCATGAAACCGTCGTAATCTTGTAGAAAACATTGTAAAGTGGTGAGTAAAACGTTTTCTAACGATAGAAGTGCGAAGGTTAGGTTGAGTTATGTTAGTTTAAGCTAGGTAGCGTCGTGAAACCACCAAAAACGACGTCATCTAACGAGATAGTGTTGTTTTATTGCGAGTACGAAACTGCGATAGGTAAAATGTGAAAGCACACAAAACGGCATGAACAAGCCAAATACTGCGTGTTCTACCGTTACAAGTGCGAAACTGCTATATTGTGATATTCTCGTTAAAGCGCATGCAAGCATCGTGAAACCTTAAAGAACAATGTCATTTAGCGAGATACAACGTTCTGTACTGCAATAAGTAGGTGAAAAACTGTGAGGTTATGCAAATATGGTAATTGTGAACAAAACAGTGTAATAGAGCGGTTTTAGATACAAGTGCGAATGTTAGGTTAGGTTAAGATATGAACCGTCGTAAAACCGCATTAAACAATGTCAATTAGTGAGATGCAGTGTTTTTCACCATTAAAAGTCGGGAACTGCGATATCTAATGTGAAAGCGCTTGCAACCGTCGTTAGGTTAGGTTAGGTTAGGTTAGGTTTTGTTAGGTTAGGTTAGGTTAGGTTAGATTAGGTTAGGTTGGGTTGAGTTGGGTTAGGTTAGGTTAGGTTAGGTTAGGTTGGGTTAGGTTAGGTTAGCTTAGGTTACGTTAGGTTAGGTTAGGTTACGTTAGGTTAGGTTAGGTTACGTTAGGTTAGGTTAGGTTAGGTAAGGATAATTTGGTTAGGTTAGGTAAGGTTAGGTTAGGTTAGGTTAGGTTGGGTTGGGTGTTGTTGGTTTGGGTTGGGTTGGGTTGGGTTAGGTTGGGTTAGGTTAGGTTAGGTTAGGTTAGGTTAGGTTAGGTTATGTTAGGTTAGGTTAGGTTACGTTAGGTTAGGTTAGGTCAGGAAAGGTTAGGTTACGTTAGAATAGGTTAGGTTATGTTAGGTTACGTTAGGTTAGGTTAAGTTAGGTTAGGTTTGGTTAGGTTAGCTTAGGTTAGGTTAGGTTGGGTTGGGTTGGGTTGGGTTAGGTTAGGTTAGGTTAGGTTGGGTTAGGTTAGTTTAGGTTAGGTTAGGTTAGGTTAGGTTGGGTTGGGTTGGGTTAGGTTAGGTTAGGTTAGGTAAGGTTAGGTTAGGTTAGGTTAGGTTAGGTTAGGTTAGGTTGGGTTAGGTTAGGTTAGGTTACGTTAGGTTAAGGTATGAACCGTCGTAAAACCGCATTAAACAATGTCACTTAGTGAGATGCAGTGTTTTTCACCTTTACAAGTTGGGAACCTTGATATCTAATGTGAAAGCGCTTGAAACCGTCGTATTGTTGTAGAAAGCAATGTAAAGTAGCGAGTAAAACGTTTTCTAACGATAGAAGTGCGAAGGTTAAGTTAGGTTAGGTTAGTTTAAGCTAGGTAGCGTCGTGAAACTACCAAAAACGACGTCATCTAACGAGATAGTGTTGTTTTATAGCGAGTATTAAACTGCGATAGGTGAAATGTTGTGAAAGCACACAAAACGGCATGAACAAGCCAAATACTGCGTGTTGTACCGTTACAAGTGCGAAACTGCTATGTTGTGATATTCTCGTTAAAGCGCATGCAAGCATCGTGAAACCTTAAAGAACAATGTCATTTAGCGAGATACAGCGTTCTGTACTGCAATAAGTTGGTGAAAAACTGTGAGGTTATGCAAATATCCTAATTGTGAACGAAACAGTGTAATAGAGCGTTTTTTAATACAAGTGCGAATGTTAGGTTAGGTTAAGATATGAACCGTCGTAAAACCGCATTAAACAATGTCACTTGATGAGATGCAGTGTTTTTCACCATTACAAGTCGGGAACTGCGATATCTAATGTGAAAGCGCTTGCAAACGTCGTTAGGTTAGGTTAGGTTAGGTTAGGTTACGTTAGGTTAGGTTAGGTTAGGTTTGGTTAGGTTAGGTTAGGTTAGGTTAGGGATGTTAGGTAAGGTTTGGTTAGGTTAGGTTAGGTTAGGTTGGGTTAGGTAAGGTTAGGTTAGGTTAAGATATGAACCGCGCTAAAACCGCATTAAACAATGTCACTTAGTGAGATGCTGTGTTTTTCACCATTACAAGTCGGGAACTGCGATATCTAATGTGAAAGCACTTGCAAACGTCGTTAGGTTAGGTTAGGTTAGGTTACGTTAGGTTAGGTTTGGTTAGGTTAGGTTATGTTAGGTTAGGTTGGGTTAGGTTAGGTTAGGTTAGGTTAGGTTAGGTTAGGTTAAGAAATGAACCGCGCTAAAACCGCATTAAACAATGTCACTTAGTGAGATGCAGTGTTTTTCACCTTTACAAGTTGGGAACTGCGATATCTAATGTGAAAGCGCATGAAACCGTCGTAATCTTGTAGAAAACATTGTAAAGTGGTGAGTAAAACGTTTTCTAACGATAGAAGTGCGAAGGTTAGGTTAGGTTGAGTTATGTTAGTTTAAGCTAGGTAGCGTCGTGAAACCACCAAAAACGACGTCATCTAACGAGATAGTGTTGTTTTATTGCGAGTACGAAACTGCGATAGGTAAAATGTTGTGAAAGCACACAAAACGGCATGAACAAGCCAAATACTGCGTGTTGTACCGTTACAAGTGCGAAACTGCTATGTTGTGACATTCTCGGTAAAGCGCATGCAAGTATCATGAAACCTTAAAGAACGATGTCATTTAGCGAGATACAGCGTTCTGTACTGTAATAAGTTGGTGAGAAACTGTGAGGTCAAGCAAATATCGTAATTGTGAACGAAACAGTGTAATTGAGCGTCTTTAGATACAAGTGCGAATGTTAGGTTAGGTTGACATATCCACCGTCGTAAAACCGCATTAAACAATCTCACTTAGTGAGATGTAGTGTTTTTCAACATTACAAGTCGGGAACTACGATATCTAATGTGAAAGCGCATGAAACCGTCGTAATCTTGTAGAAAACATTGTAAAGTTGCGAATAAAACGTTTTCTAACGATAGAAGTGCGAAGGTTAGGTTAGGTTAGGTTAGGTTAAGCTAGGTAGCGTCGTGAAACTACCAAAAACGACGTCATCTAACGAGATAGTGTTGTTTTATTGCGAGTATTAAACTGCGATAGGTGAAATGTTGTGAAAGCACACAAAACGGAATGAACAAGCCAAATACTGCGTGTTCTACCGTTACAAGTGCGAAACTGCTATATTGTGATATTCTCGTTAAAGCGCATGCAAGCATCGTGAAACCTTAAAAAACAATGTCATTTAGGAAGATACAGCGTTCTGTACTGCAATAAGTTGGTGAAAAACTGTGAGGTTATGCAAATATCGTAATTGTGAACAAAACAGTGTAATAGAGCGTTTTTAGATACAAGTGCGAATGTCAGGTTAGGTTAAGATATGAACCGTCGTAAAACCGCATTAAACAATGTCAATTAGTGAGATGCAGTGTTTTTCACCATTAAAAGTGGGGAACTGCGATATCTAATGTGAAAGCGCTTGCAAACGTCGTTAGGTTAGGTTAGGTTAGGTTAGGTTAGGTTACGTTAGGTTAGGTTAGGTTAGGTTTGGTTAGGTTAGGTTAGGTTAGGTTAGGTTAAGGATGTTAGGTAAGGTTTGGTTAGGTTAGGTTAGGTTAGGTTGGGTTAGGTAAGGTTAGGTTAGGTTAAAATATGAACCGCGCTAAAACCGCATTAAACAATGTCACTTAGTGAGATGCTGTGTTTTTCACCATTACAATTCGGGAACTGCGATATCTAATGTGAAAGCACTTGCAAACGTCGTTAGGTTAGGTTAGGTTAGGTTAGGTTAGGTTAGGTTACGTTAGGTTAGGTTTGGTTAGGTTAGGTTATGTTAGGTTAGGTTGGGTTAGGTTAGGTTAGGTTAGGTTAGGTTAAGATATGAACCGCGCCAAAACCGCATTAAACAATGTCACTTAGTGAGATGCAGTGTTTTTCACCTTTACAAGTTGGGAACTGCGATATCTAATGTGAAAGCGCATGAAACCGTCGTAATCTTGTAGAAAACATTATAAAGTGGTGAGTAAAACGTTTTCTAACGATAGAAGTGCGAAGGTTAGGTTAGGTTAGGTTAGTTTAAGCTAGGTAGCGTCGTGAAACTACCAAAAACGACGTCATCTAACGAGATAGTGTTCTTTTATAGCGAGTATTAAACTGCGATAGGTGAAATGTTGTGAAAGCACACAAAACGGCATGAACAAGCCAAATACTGCGTGTTCTACCGTTACAAGTGCGAAACTGCTATATTGTGATATTCTCGTTAAAGCGCATGCAAGCATCGTGAAACCTTAAAGAACAATGTCATTTAGCGAGATACAACGTTCTGTACTGCAATAAGTTGGTGAAAAACTGTGAGGTTATGCAAATATGGTGATTGTGAACAAAACAGTGTAATAGAGCGTTTTTAGATACAAGTGCGAATGTTAGGTTAGGTTAAGATATGAACCGTCGTAAAACCGCATTAAACAATGTCAATTAGTGAGATGCAGTGTTTTTCACCATTAAAAGTCGGGAACTGCGATATCTAATGTGAAAGCGCATGAAACCGTCGTAATCTTGTAGACAACATTGTAAAGTGGTGAGTAAAACGTTTTCTAACAATAGAAGTGCGAAGGTTAGGTTGAGTTATGTTAGTTTAAGCTAGGTAGCGTCGTGAAACCACCAAAAACGACGTCATCTAACGAGATAGTGTTGTTTTATTGCGAGTACGAAACTGCGATAGGTAAAATGTGAAAGCACACAAAACGGCATGAACAAGCCAAATACTGCGTGTTCTACCGTTACAAGTGCGAAACTGCTATATTGTGATATTCTCGTTAAAGCGCATGCAAGCATCGTGAAACCTTAAAGAACAATGTCATTTAGCGAGATACAACGTTCTGTACTGCAATAAGTAGGTGAAAAACTGTGAGGTTATGCAAATATGGTAATTGTGAACAAAACAGTGTAATAGAGCGGTTTTAGATACAAGTGCGAATGTTAGGTTAGGTTAAGATATGAACCGTCGTAAAACCGCATTAAACAATGTCAATTAGTGAGATGCAGTGTTTTTCACCATTAAAAGTCGGGAACTGCGATATCTAATGTGAAAGCGCTTGCAACCGTCGTTAGGTTAGGTTAGGTTAGGTTAGGTTTTGTTAGGTTAGGTTAGGTTAGGTTAGATTAGGTTAGGTTGGGTTGAGTTGGGTTAGGTTAGGTTAGGTTAGGTTAGGTTGGGTTAGGTTAGGTTAGGTTAGGTTACGTTAGGTTAGGTTAGGTTAGGTTACGTTAGGTTAGGTTAGGTTAGGTAAGGATAATTTGGTTAGGTTAGGTAAGGTTAGGTTAGGTTAGGTTAGGTTGGGTTGGGTGTTGTTGGTTTGGGTTGGGTTGGGTTGGGTTAGGTTGGGTTAGGTTAGGTTAGGTTAGGTTAGGTTATGTTAGGTTAGGTTAGGTTACGTTAGGTTAGGTTAGGTCAGGAAAGGTTAGGTTACGTTAGAATAGGTTAGGTTATGTTAGGTTACGTTAGGTTAGGTTAAGTTAGGTTAGGTTTGGTTAGGTTAGCTTAGGTTAGGTTAGGTTGGGTTGGGTTGGGTTGGGTTAGGTTAGGTTAGGTTAGGTTAGGTTGGGTTAGGTTAGTTTAGGTTAGGTTAGGTTAGGTTAGGTTGGGTTGGGTTGGGTTAGGTTAGGTTAGGTTAGGTAAGGTTAGGTTAGGTTAGGTTAGGTTAGGTTGGGTTAGGTTAGGTTAGGTTACGTTAGGTTAAGGTATGAACCGTCGTAAAACCGCATTAAACAATGTCACTTAGTGAGATGCAGTGTTTTTCACCTTTACAAGTTGGGAACTGTGATATCTAATGTGAAAGCGCTTGAAACCGTCGTATTGTTGTAGAAAGCAATGTAAAGTAGCGAGTAAAACGTTTTCTAACGATAGAAGTGCGAAGGTTAAGTTAGGTTAGGTTAGTTTAAGCTAGGTAGCGTCGTGAAACTACCAAAAACGACGTCATCTAACGAGATAGTGTTGTTTTATAGCGAGTATTAAACTGCGATAGGTGAAATGTTGTGAAAGCACACAAAACGGCATGAACAAGCCAAATACTGCGTGTTGTACCGTTACAAGTGCGAAACTGCTATGTTGTGATATTCTCGTTAAAGCGCATGCAAGCATCGTGAAACCTTAAAGAACAATGTCATTTAGCGAGATACAGCGTTCTGTACTGCAATAAGTTGGTGAAAAACTGTGAGGTTATGCAAATATCCTAATTGTGAACGAAATAGTGTAATAGAGCGTTTTTTAATACAAGTGCGAATGTTAGGTTAGGTTAAGATATGAACCGTCGTAAAACCGCATTAAACAATGTCACTTGATGAGATGCAGTGTTTTTCACCATTACAAGTCGGGAACTGCGATATCTAATGTGAAAGCGCTTGCAAACGTCGTTAGGTTAGGTTAGGTTAGGTTAGGTTACGTTAGGTTAGGTTAGGTTAGGTTTGGTTAGGTTAGGTTAGGTTAGGTTAGGGATGTTAGGTAAGGTTTGGTTAGGTTAGGTTAGGTTAGGTTGGGTTAGGTAAGGTTAGGTTAGGTTAAGATATGAACCGCGCTAAAACCGCATTAAACAATGTCACTTAGTGAGATGCTGTGTTTTTCACCATTACAAGTCGGGAACTGCGATATCTAATGTGAAAGCACTTGCAAACGTCGTTAGGTTAGGTTAGGTTAGGTTACGTTAGGTTAGGTTTGGTTAGGTTAGGTTAGGTTAGGTTATGTTAGGTTAGGTTGGGTTAGGTTAGGTTAGGTTAGGTTAGGTTAGGTTAGGTTAAGAAATGAACCGCGCTAAAACCGCATTAAACAATGTCACTTAGTGAGATGCAGTGTTTTTCACCTTTACAAGTTGGGAACTGCGATATCTAATGTGAAAGCGCATGAAACCGTCGTAATCTTGTAGAAAACATTGTAAAGTGGTGAGTAAAACGTTTTCTAACGATAGAAGTGCGAAGGTTAGGTTAGGTTAGGTTAGTTTAAGCTAGGTAGCGTCGTGAAACTACCAAAAACGACGTCATCTAACGAGATAGTGTTGTTTTATAGCGAGTATTAAACTGCGATAGGTGAAATGTTGTGAAAGCACACAAAACGGCATGAACAAGCCAAATACTGCGTGTTCTACCGTTACAAGTGCGAAACAGCTATATTGTGATATTCTCGTTAAAGCGCATGCAAGCATCGTGAAACCTTAAAGAACAATGTCATTTAGCGAGATACAACGTTCTGTACTGCAATAAGTTGGTGAAAAACTGTGAGGTTATGCAAATATGGTAATTGTGAACAAAACAGTGTAATAGAGCGTTTTTAGATACAAGTGCGAATGTTAGGTTAGGTTAAGATATGAACCGTCGTAAAACCGCATTAAACAAATGTCACTTAGTGAGATGCAGTGTTTTTCACCATTAAAAGTCGGGAACTGCGATATCTAATGTGAAAGCGCTTGCAAACGTCGTTAGGTTAGGTTAGGTTAGGTTAGGTTAGGTTACGTTAGGTTAGGTTTGGTTAGGTTAGGTTAGGTTAGGTTATGTTAGGTTAGGTTGGGTTAGGTTAGGTTAGGTTACGTTAGGTTAAGGTATGAACCGTCGTAAAACCGCATTAAACAATGTCACTTAGTGAGATGCAGTGTTTTTCACCTTTACAAGTTGGGAACTGCGATATCTACAGTGAAAGCACTTGAAACCGTCGTAATGTTGTAGAAAGCAATGTAAAGTAGCGAGTAAAACGTTTTCTAAAGATAGAAGTGCGAAGGTTATGTTAGGTTGAGTTATGTTAGTTTAAGCTAGGTAGCGTCGTGAAACCACCAAAAACGACGTCATCTAACGAGATAGTGTTGTTTTATTGCGAGTACGAAACTGCGATAGGTAAAATGTTGTGAAAGCACACAAAACGGCATGAACAAGCCAAATACTGCGTGTTGTACCGTTACAAGTGCGAAACTGCTATGTTGTGACATTCTCGGTAAAGCGCATGCAAGTATCATGAAACCTTAAAGAACGATGTCATTTAGCGAGATACAGCGTTCTGTACTGTAATAAGTTGGTGAGAAACTGTGAGGTCAAGCAAATATCGTAATTGTGAACGAAACAGTGTAATTGAGCGTCTTTAGATACAAGTGCGAATGTTAGGTTAGGTTGACATATCCACCGTCGTAAAACCGCATTAAACAATCTCACTTAGTGAGATGTAGTGTTTTTCAACATTACAAGTCGGGAACTACGATATCTAATGTGAAAGCGCATGAAACCGTCGTAATCTTGTAGAAAACATTGTAAAGTTGCGAATAAAACGTTTTCTAACGATAGAAGTGCGAAGGTTAGGTTAGGTTAGGTTAGGTTAAGCTAGGTAGCGTCGTGAAACTACCAAAAACGACGTCATCTAACGAGATAGTGTTGTTTTATTGCGAGTATTAAACTGCGATAGGTGAAATGTTGTGAAAGCACACAAAACGGAATGAACAAGCCAAATACTGCGTGTTCTACCGTTACAAGTGCGAAACTGCTATATTGTGATATTCTCGTTAAAGCGCATGCAAGCATCGTGAAACCTTAAAAAACAATGTCATTTAGGAAGATACAGCGTTCTGTACTGCAATAAGTTGGTGAAAAACTGTGAGGTTATGCAAATATCGTAATTGTGAACAAAACAGTGTAATAGAGCGTTTTTAGATACAAGTGCGAATGTCAGGTTAGGTTAAGATATGAACCGTCGTAAAACCGCATTAAACAATGTCAATTAGTGAGATGCAGTGTTTTTCACCATTAAAAGTGGGGAACTGCGATATCTAATGTGAAAGCGCTTGCAACCGTCGTTAGGTTAGGTTAGGTTAGGTTAGGTTAGGTTTGGTTAGGTTAGGTTAGGTTAGGTTAGATTAGGTTAGGTTAGGTTAGGTTACGTTAGGTTAGGTTAGGTTAGGTTAGGTAAGGATAATTTGGTTAGGTTAGGTAAGGTTAGGTTAGGTTAGGTTAGGTTAGGTTGGGTTGGGTGTTGTTGGGTTGGGTTGGGTTAGGTTGGGTTAGGTTAGGTTTGGTTAGTTTAGGTTACGTTACGTTAGGTAATGTTAGGTTAGGTTAGGTTACGTTAGGTTAGGTTAGGTCAGGTAAGGTTAGGTTACGTTAGAATAGGTTAGGTTAGGTTACGTTAGGTTAGGTTAGGTTTGGTTAGGTTAGGTTAGGTTAGGTTAGCTTAGGTTAGGTTAGGTTGGGTTGGGTTGGGTTAGGTTGGGTTAGGTTAGGTTAGGTTAGGTTAGGTTGGGTTAGGTTAGTTTAGGTTAGGTTAGGTTAGGTTAGGTTGGGTCGGGTTGGGTTAGGTTAGGTTAGATTAGGTAAGGTTAGGTTAGGTTAGGTTAGGTTACGTTAGGTTAAGGTATGAACCATCGTAAAACCGCATTAAACAATGTCACTTAGTGAGATGCAGTGTTTTTCACCTTTACAAGTTGGGAACTGTGATATCTAATGTGAAAGCGCTTGAAACCGTCGTAATGTTGTAGAAAGCAATGTAAAGTAGCGAGTAAAACGTTTTCTAACGATAGAAGTGCGAAGGTTATGTTAGGTTGAGTTATGTTAGTTTAAGCTAGGTAGCGTCGTGAAACTACCAAAAACAACGTCATCTAACGAGATAGTGTTGTTTTATTGCGAGTACGAAACTGCGATAGGTGAAATGTTGTGAAAGCACACAAAACGGCATGAACAAGCCAAATACTGCGTGTTGTACCGTTACAAGTGCGAAACTGCTATGTTGTGATATTCTCGTTAAAGCGCATGCAAGCATCGTGAAACCTTAAAGAACAATGTCATTTAGCGAGATACAGCGTTCTGTACTGCAATAAGTTGGTGAAAAACTGTGAGGTTATGCAAATATCCTAATTGTGAACGAAACAGTGTAATAGAGTGTTTTTTAATACAAGTGCGAATGTTAGGTTAGGTTAAGATATGAACCGTCGTAAAACCGCATTAAACAATGTCACTTAGTGAGATGCAGTGTTTTTCACCATTACAAGTCGGGAACTGCGATATCTAATGTGAAAGCGCTTGCAAACGTCGTTAGGTTAGGTTAGGTTAGGTTAGGTTACGTTAGGTTAGGTTAGGTTAGGTTTGGTTAGGTTAGGTTAGGTTAGGTTAGGTTAGGTTAGGGTATGTTAGGTTAGGTTTGGTTAGGTTAGGTTAGGTTAGGTTGGGTTAGGTAAGGTTAGGTTAGGTTAAGATATGAGCCGAGCTAAAACCGCAATAAACAATGTCACTTAGTGAGAAGCTGTGTTTTTCACCATTACAAGTCGGGAACTGCGATATCTAATGTGAAAGCGCATGAAACCGTCGTAATCTTGCAGAAAACATTGTAAAGTAGCGAATAAAACGTTTTCTAACGATAGAAGTGCGAAGAATCGGTTAGTTTGAGCTAGGTAGCGTCGTGAAGCCGCCAAAAACGATGTCATCTAACGAGATAGTGTTGTTTTATTGCGAGTACGAAACTGCGATAGGTGAAATATTGGGAAAGCACACAAAATGGAATGAACTAGCCAGATAATGCGTCTTGTGCCGTTACAAGTGCGAAACTGCTTTATTGTGATATTCTCGTTAAAGCGCATGCAAGTATCGTGAAACCTTAAAGAACGATGTCATTTAGCGAGATACAGCGTTCTGAACTGTAATAAGTTGGTGAGAAACTGTGAGGTCAAGCAAATATCGTAATTGTGAACGAAACAGTGTAATTGAGCGTATTTAGATACAAGTGCGAATGTTAGGTAAGGTTGAGATATCAACCGTCGTAAAACCGCATTAAACAATGTCACTTAGTGAGATGTAGTGTTTTTCAACATTACAAGTCGGGAACTACGATATCTAATGTGAAAGCGCATGAAACCGTCGTAATCTTGTAGAAAACATTGTAAAGTTGCGGGTAAAACGTTTTCTAACGATAGAAGTGCGAAGGTTAGCTTGAGTTATGTTAGTTTAAGCTATGTAGCGTCGTGAGACCACCAAAAAGGACGTCAACTAACGAGATAGCGTTGTTTTATTGCATGTACGTAACTGCAATAGGTGAAATGTTGTGAAAGTACACAAAACGGCTTGAACAAGCCAGATACTGCGTGTTGTACCGTTACAAGTGCGAAACTGCTATAATGTGATATTCTTGTTAAAGCGCATGCAAGCATCGTGAAACCTTAAAGAACGATGTCATTTAGCGAGATACAGCGTTCTGTACTGCAATAAGTTGGTGAAAAACTGTGAGGTTATGCAAATATCGTAATTGTGAACGAAACAGTGTAATAGAGCGTTTTTCCATACAAGTACGAATGTTAGGTTAGGTTAAGATATGAACCGTCGTAAAACCGCATTAAACAATGTCACTTAGTGAGATGCAGTGTTTTTCACCATTACAAGTTGGGAACTGCGATATCTAATGTGAAAGCGCTTGCAAACGTCGTTAGGTTAGGTTAGGTTAGGTTAGGTTAGGTTAGGTTACGTTAGGTTAGGTTTGGTTAGATTAGGTTAGGTTAGGGTATGTTAGGTTAGGTTGGGTTAGGTTAGGTTAGGTTACGTTAGGTTAAGGTATGAACCGTTGTAAAACCGCAATAAACAATGTCACTTAGTGAGATGCAGTGTTTTTCACCTTTACAAGTTGGGAACTGCGATATCTAATGTGAAAGCGCTTGAAACCGTCGTAATGTTGTAGAAAGCATTGTAAAGTAGCGAGTAAAACGTTTTCTAACGATAGAAGTGCGAAGGTTATGTTAGGTTGAGTTATGTTAGTTTAAGCTAGGTAGCATCGTGAAACCACCAAAAACGACGTCATCTAACGAGATAGTGTTGTTTTATTGCGAGTACGAAACTGCGATAGGTAAAATGTGAAAGCACACAAAACGGCATGAACAAGCCAAATACTGCGTGTTGTACCGTTACAAGTGCGAAACTGCTATGTTTTGACATTCTCGGTAAAGCGCATGCAAGTATCGTGAAACCTTAAAGAACGATGTCATTTAGCGAGATACAGCGTTCTGTACTGTAATAAGTTGGTGAGAAACTGTGAGGTCAAGCAAATATCGTCATTGTGAACGAAACAGTGTAATTGAGCGTCTTTAGATACAAGTGCGAATGTTAGGTTAGGTTGACATATCAACCGTCGTAAAACCGCATTAAACAATGTCACTTAGTGAGATGTAGTTTTTTTCAACATTACAAGTCGGGAACTACGATATCTAATGTGAAAGCGCATGAAACCGTCGTAATCTTGTAGAAAACATTGTAAAGTTGCGAGTAAAACGTTTTCTAACGATAGAAGTGCGAAGGTTAGGTTAGGTTAGCTTAGTTTAAGCTAGGTAGCGTCGTGAAACTACCAAAAACGACGTCATCTAACGAGATAGTGTTGTTTTATAGCGAGTATTAAACTGCGATAGGTGAAATGTTGTGAAAGCACACAAAACGGCATGAACAAGCCAAATACTGCGTGTTCTACCGTTACAAGTGCGAAACTGCTATATTGTGATATTCTCGTTAAAGCGCATGCAAGCATCGTGAAACCTTAAAGAACAATGTCATTTAGCGAGATACAACGTTCTGTACTGCAATAAGTTGGTGAAAAACTGTGAGGTTATGCAAATATGGTAATTGTGAACAAAACAGTGTAATAGAGCGGTTTTAGATACAAGTGCGAATGTTAGGTTAGGTTAAGATATGAACCGTCGTAAAACCGCATTAAACAATGTCAATTAGTGAGATGCAGTGTTTTTCACCATTAAAAGTCGGGAACTGCGATATCTAATGTGAAAGCGCTTGCAACCGTCGTTAGGTTAGGTTAGGTTAGGTTAGGGTAGGTTTTGTTAGGTTAGGTTAGGTTAGGTTAGGTTAGATTAGGTTAGGTTGGGTTGAGTTGGGCTAGGTTAGGTTAGGTTAGGTTGGGTTAGGTTAGGTTAGGTTAGGTTACGTTAGGTTAGGTTAGGTTACGTTAGGTTAGGTTAGGTTAGGTTAGGTTACTTTAGGTTAGGTTAGGTTAGGTAAGGATAATTTGGTTAGGTTAGGTAAGGTTAGGTTAGGTTAGGTTAGGTTGGGTTGCGTGTTGTTGGTTTGGGTTGGGTTGGGTTGGGTTAGGTTGGGTTAGGTTAGGTTAGGTTACGTTAGGTTAGGTTAGGTTAGGTTAGGTTACGTTAGGTTATGTTAGGTTAGGTTACGTTAGGTTAGGTTAGGTCAGGAAAGGTTAGGTTACGTTAGAATAGGTTAGGTTAGGTTAGGTTACGTTAGGTTAGGTTAAGTAGGTTAGGTTTGGTTAGGTTAGCTTAGGTTAAGTTAGGTTGGGTTGGGTTGGGTTGAGTTAAATTAGGTTAGGTTAGGTTAGGTTAGGTTAGGTTGGGTTAGGTTAGTTTAGGTTAGGTTAGGTTAGGTTGGGTTGGGTTGGGTTAGGTTAGGTTAGGTTAGGTTAGGTTACGTTAGGTTAAGGTATGAACCGTCGTAAAACCGCATTAAACAATGTCACTTAGTGAGATGCAGTGTTTTTCACCTTTACAAGTTGGGAACTGTGATATCTAATGTGAAAGCGCTTGAAACCGTCGTATTGTTGTAGAAAGCAATGTAAAGTAGCGAGTAAAACGTTTTCTAACGATAGAAGTGCGAAGGTTATGTTAGGTTGAGTTATGTTAGTTTAAGCTAGGTAGCGTCGTGAAACTATCAAAAACAACGTCATCTAACGAGATAGCGTTGTTTTATTGCGAGTACGAAACTGCGATAGGTGAAATGTTGTGAAAGCACACAAAACGGCATGAACAAGCCAAATACTGCGTGTTGTACCGTTACAAGTGCGAAACTGCTATGTTGTGATATTCTCGTTAAAGCGCATGCAAGCATCGTGAAACCTTAAAGAACGATGTCATTTAGCGAGATACAGCGTTCTGTACTGCAATAAGTTGGTGAAAAACTGTGAGGTTATGCAAATATCGTAATTGTGAACGAAACAGTGTAATAGAGCGTTTTTTAATACAAGTGCGAATGTTGTGTTAGGTTAAGATATGAACCGTCGTAAAACCGCATTAAACAATGTCACTTGATGAGATGCAGTGTTTTTCACCATTACAAGTCGGGAACTGCGATATCTAATGTGAAAGCGCTTGCAAACGTCGTTAGGTTAGGTTAGGTTAGGTTAGGTTAGGTTAGGTTACGTTAGGTTAGGTTAGGTTAGGTTTGGTTAGGTTAGGTTAGGTTAGGTTAGGGATGTTAGGTAAGGTTTGGTTAGGTTAGGTTAGGTTAGGTTGGGTTAGGTAAGGTTAGGTTAGGTTAAGATATGAACCGCGCTAAAACCGCATTAAACAATGTCACTTAGTAAGATGCTGTGTTTTTCACCATTACAAGTCGGGAACTGCGATATCTAATGTGAAAGCGCTTGCAAACGTCGTTAGGTTATGTTAGGTTAGGTTAGGTTAGGTTAGGTTAGGTTACGTTAGGTTAGGTTTGGTTAGGTTAGGTTAGGTTAGGTTATGTTAGGTTAGGTTGGGTTAGGTTAGGTTAGGTTAGGTTAGGTTAAGACATGAACCGCGCTAAAACCGCATTAAACAATGTCACTTAGTGATATGCAGTGTTTTTCACCTTTACAAGTTGGGAACTGCGATATCTAATGTGAAAGCGCATGACACCGTCGTAATCTTGTAGAAAACATTGTAAAGTGGTGAGTAAAACGTTTTCTAACGATAGAAGTGCGAAGGTTAGGTTAGGTTAGGTTAGTTTAAGCTAGGTAGCGTCGTGAAACTACCAAAAACGACGTCATCTAACGAGATAGTGTTGTTTTATAGCGAGTATTAAACTGCGATAGGTGAAATGTTGTGAAAGCACACAAAACGGCATGAACAAGCCAAATACTGCGTGTTCTACCGTTACAAGTGCGAAACTGCTATATTGTGATATTCTCGTTAAAACGCATGCAAGCATCGTGAAACCTTAAAGAACAATGTCATTTAGCGAGATACAACGTTCTGTACTGCAATAAGTTGGTGAAAAACTGTGAGGTTATGCAAATATGGTAATTGTGAACAAAACAGTGTAATAGAGCGTTTTTAGATACAAGTGCGAATGTTAGGTAAGGTTGAGATATCAACCGTCGTAAAACCGCATTAAACAATGTCACTTAGTGAGATGTAGTGTTTTTCAACATTACAAGTCGGGAACTACGATATCTAATGTGAAAGCGCATGAAACCGTCGTAATCTTGTAGAAAACATTGTAAATTTGCGAGTAAAACGTTTTCTAACGATAGAAGTGCGAAGGTTAGCTTGAGTTATGTTAGTTTAAGCTATGTAGCGTCGTGAGACCACCAAAAAGGACGTCAACTAAAGAGATAGCGTTGTTTTATTGCATGTACGTAACTGCAATAGGTGAAATGTTGTGAAAGTACACAAAACGGCTTGAACAAGCCAGATACTGCGTGTTGTACCGTTACAAGTGCGAAACTGCTATAATGTGATATTCTTGTTAAAGCGCATGCAAGCATCGTGAAACCTTAAAGAACGATGTCATTTAGCGAGATACAGCGTTCTGTACTGCAATAAGTTGGTGAAAAACTGTGAGGTTATGCAAATATCGTAATTGTGAACGAAACAGTGTAATAGAGCGTTTTTCCATACAAGTACGAATGTTAGGTTAGGTTAAGATATGAACCGTCGTAAAACCGCATTAAACAATGTCACTTAGTGAGATGCAGTGTTTTTCACCATTACAAGTCGGGAACTGCGATATCTAATGTGAAAGCGCTTGCAAACGTCGTTAGGTTAGGTTAGGTTAGGTTAGGTTAGGTTACGTTAGGTTAGGTTTGGTTAGGTTAGGTTAGGTAATGTTAGGTTAGGTTGAGTTAGGTTAGGTTAGGTTAGGTTAGGTTAGGTTAAGATACGAACCGCGCTAAAACCGCATTAAACAATGTCACTTAGTGAGATGCAGTGTTTTTCACCTTTACAAGTTGGGAACTGCGATATCTAATGTGAAAGCGCTTGAAACCGTCGTAATGTTGTAGAAAGCAATGTAAAGTAGCGAGTAAAACGTTTTCTAACGATAGAAGTGCGAAGGTTATGTTAGGTTGAGTTATGTTAGTTTAAGCTAGGTAGCGTCGTGAAACCACCAAAAACGACGTCATCTAACGAGATAGTGTTGTTTATTGCGAGTACGAAACTGCGATAGGTGAAATGTTGTGAAAGCACACAAAACGGCATGAACAAGCCAAATACTGCGTGTTCTACCGTTACAAGTGCGAAACTGCTATATTGTGATATTCTCGTTAAAGCGCATGCAAGCATCGTGAAACCTTAAAGAACAATGTCATTTAGCTAGATACAGCGCTCTGTACTGCATTAAGTTGGTGAAAAACTGTGAGGTTATGCAAATATCGTAATTGTGAACGAAACAGTGTAATAGAGCGTTTTTCAATACAATTACGAATGTTAGGTTAGGTTAAGATATGAACCGTCGTAAAACCGCATTAAACAATGTCACTTAGTGAGATGCAGTGTTTTTCACCATTACAAGTCGGGAACTGCGATATCTAATGTGAAAGCGCTTGCAAACGTCGTTAGGTTAGGTTAGGTTAGGTTAGGTTAGGTTACGTTAGGTTAGGTTTGGTTAGATTAGGTTAGGTTAGGTTATGTTAGGTTAGGTTGGGTTAGGTTAGGTTAGGTTACGTTAGGTTAAGGTATGAACCGTTGTAAAACCGCAATAAACAATGTCACTTAGTGAGATGCAGTGTTTTTCACCTTTACAAGTTGGGAACTGCGATATCTAATGTGAAAGCGCTTGAAACCGTCGTAATGTTGTAGAAAGCATTGTAAAGTAGCGAGTAAAACGTTTTCTAACAATAGAAGTGCGAAGGTTATGTTAGGTTGAGTTATGTTAGTTTAAGCTAGGTAGCGTCGTGAAACCACCAAAAACGACGTCATCTAACGAGATAGTGTTGTTTTATTGCGAGTACGAAACTGCGATAGGTAAAATGTGAAAGCACACAAAACGGCATGAACAAGCCAAATACTGCGTGTTGTACCGTTACAAGTGCGAAACTGCTATGTTTTGACATTCTCGGTAAAGCACATGCAAGTATCGTGAAACCTTAAAGAACGATGTCATTTAGCGAGATACAGCGTTCTGTACTGTAATAAGTTGGTGAGAAACTGTGAGGTCAAGCAAATATCGTCATTGTGAACGAAACAGTGTAATTGAGCGTCTTTAGATACAAGTGCGAATGTTAGGTTAGGTTGACATATCAACCGTCGTAAAACCGCATTAAACAATGTCACTTAGTGAGATGTAGTTTTTTTCAACATTACAAGTCGGGAACTACGATATCTAATGTGAAAGCGCATGAAACCGTCGTAATCTTGTAGAAAACATTGTAAAGTTGCGAGTAAAACGTTTTCTAACGATAGAAGTGCGAAGGTTAGGTTAGGTTAGCTTAGTTTAAGCTAGGTAGCGTCGTGAAACTACCAAAAACGACGTCATCTAACCAGATAGTGTTGTTTTATAGCGAGTATTAAACTGCGATAGGTGAAATGTTGTGAAAGCACACAAAACGGCATGAACAAGCCAAATACTGCGTGTTGTACCGTTACAAGTGCGAAACTGCTATGTTGTGATATTCTCGTTAAAGCGCATGCAAGCATCGTGAAACCTTAAAGAACGATGTCATTTAGCGAGATACAGCGTTCTGTACTGCAATAAGTTGGTGAAAAACTGTGAGGTTATGCAAATATCGTAATTGTGAACGAAACAGTGTAATAGAGCGTTTTTTAATACAAGTGCGAATGTTGGGTTAGGTTAAGATATGGACCGTCGTAAAACCGCATTAAACAATGTCACTTGATGAGATGCAGTGTTTTTCACCATTACAAGTCGGGAACTGCGATATCTAATGTGAAAGCGCTTGCAAACGTCGTTAGGTTAGGTTAGGTTAGGTTAGGTTAGGTTAGGTTAGGTTACGTTAGGTTAGGTTAGGTTAGGTTTGGTTAGGTTAGGTTAGGTTAGGTTAGGTTAGCGATGTTAGGTAAGGTTTGGTTAGGTTAGGTTAGGTTAGGTTGGGTTAGGTAAGGTTAGGTTAGGTTAAGATATGAACCGCGCTAAAACCGCATTAAACAATGTCACTTAGTAAGATGCTGTGTTTTTCACCATTACAAGTCGGGAACTGCGATATCTAATGTGAAAGCGCTTGCAAACGTCGTTAGGTTATGTTAGGTTAGGTTAGGTTACGTTAGGTTAGGTTTGGTCAGGTTAGGTTAGGTTAGGTTATGTTAGGTTAGGTTGGGTTAGGTTAGGTTAGGTTAGGTTAGGTTAGGTTAAGACATGAACCGCGCTAAAACCGCATTAAACAATGTCACTTAGTGAGATGCAGTGTTTTTCACCTTTACAAGTTGGGAACTGCGATATCTAATGTGAAAGCGCTTGAAACCGTCGTAATGTTGTAGAAAGCAATGTAAAGTAGCGAGTAAAACGTTTTCTAACGATAGAAGTGCGAAGGTTATGTTAGGTTGAGTTATGTTAGTTTAAGCTAGGTAGCGTCGTGAAACCACCAAAAACGACGTCATCTAACGAGATAGTGTTGTTTTATTGCGAGTACGAAACTGCGATAGGTAAAATGTTGTGAAAGCACACAAAACGGCATGAACAAGCCAAATACCGCGTGTTGTACCGTTACAAGAGCGAAACTGCTATGTTGTGACATTCTCGGTAAAGCGCATGCAAGTATCGTGAAACCTTAAAGAACGATGTCATTTAGCGAGATACAGCGTTCTGTACTGTAATTAGTTGGTGAGAAACTGTGAGGTCAAGCAAATATCGTAATTGTGAACGAAACAGTGTAATTGAGCGTCTTTAGATACAAGTGCGAATGTTAGGTTAGGTTGACATATCAACCGTCGTAAAACCACATTAAACAATCTCACTTAGTGAGATGCAGTGTTTTTCAACATTACAAGTCGGGAACTACGATATGTAATGTGAAAGCGCATGAAACCGTCGTAATCTTGTAGAAAACATTCTAAAGTTGCGAATAAAACGTTTTCTAACGATAGAAGTGCGAAGGTTAGGTTAGGTTAGGTTAGTTTAAGCTAGGTAGCGTCGTGAAACTACCAAAAACGACGTCATCTAACGAGATAGTGTTGTTTTATAGCGAGTATTAAACTGCGATAGGTGAAATGTTGTGAAAGCACACAAAACGGCATGAACAAGCCAAATACTGCGTGTTCTACCGTTACAAGTGCGAAACTGCTATATTGTGATATTCTCGTTAAAGCGCATGCAAGCATCGTGAAACCTTAAAGAACAATGTCATTTAGCGAGATACAACGTTCTGTACTGCAATAAGTTGGTGAAAAACTGTGAGGTTATGCAAATATGGTAATTTTGAACAAAACAGTGTAATAGAGCGTTTTTAGATACAAGTGCGAATGTTAGGTTAGGTTAAGATATGAAGCGTCGTAAAACCGCATTAAACAATGTCACTTAGTGAGATGTAGTGTTTTTCAACATTACAAGTCGGGAACTACGATATCTATTGTGAAAGCGCATGAAACCGTCGTAATCTTGTAGAAAACATTGTAAAGTGGTGAGTAAAACGTTTTCTAACGATAGAAGTGCGAAGGTTAGGTTAGGTTAGGTTAGTTTAAGCTAGGTAGCGTCGTGAAACTACCAAAAACGACCTCATCTAACGAGATAGTGTTGTTTTATAGCGAGTATTAAACTGCGATAGGTGAAATGTTGTGAAAGCACACAAAACGGCATGAACAAGCCAAATACTGCGTGTTCTACCGTTACAAGTGCGAAACTGCTATATTGTGATATTCTCGTTAAAGCGCATGCAAGCATCGTGAAACCTTAAAGAACAATGTCATTTAGCGAGATACAACGTTCTGTACTGCAATAAGTTGGTGAGAAACTGTGAGGTTATGCAAATATCGTAATTGTGAACGAAACAGTGTAATAGAGCGTTTTTCCATACAAGTACGAATGTTAGGTTAGGTTAAGATATGAACCGTCGTAAAACCGCATTAAACAATGTCACTTAGTGAGATGCAGTGTTTTTCACCATTACAAGTCGGGAACTGCGATATCTAATGTGAAAGCGCTTGCAAACGTCGTTAGGTTAGGTTAGGTAAGGTTAGGTTAGGTTACGTTAGGTTAGGTTTGGTTAGGTTAGGTTAGGTTAGGTTATGTTAGGTTAGGTTGGGTTAGGTTAGGTTAGGTTAGGTTAGGTTAGGTCAAGATACGAACCGCGCTAAAACCGCATTAAACAATGTCACTTAGTGAGATGCAGTGTTTTTCACCTTTACAAGTCGGGAACTACGATATCTAATGTGAAAGCGCATGAAACCGTCGTAATCTTGTAGAAAACATTGTAAAGTTGCGAGTAAAACGTTTTCTAACGATAGAAGTGCGAAGGTTAGGTTAGGTTAGGTTAGTTTAGGCTAGGTAGCGTCGTGAAACTACCAAAAACGACGTCATCTAAAGAGATAGTGTTGTTTTATTGCGAGTATTAAACTGCGATAGGTGAAATGTTGTGAAAGCACACAAAACGGCATGAACAAGCCAAATACTGCGTGTTCTACCGTTACAAGTGCGAAACTGCTATATTGTGATATTCTCGTTAAAGCGCATGCAAGCATCATGAAACCTTAAAGAACAATGTCATTTAGCGAGATACAGCGTTCTGTACTGCAATAAGTTGGTGAAAAACTGTGAGGTTATGCAAATATCGTAATTGTGAACGAAACAGTGTAATAGAGCGTTTTTCAATACAAGTACGAATGTTAGGTTAGGTTAAGATATGAACCGTCGTAAAACCGCATTAAACAATGTCACTTAGTGAGATGCAGTGTTTTTCACCATTACAAGTCGGGAACTGCGATATCTAATGTGAAAGCGCTTGCAAACGTCGTTAGGTTAGGTTAGGTTAGGTTAGGTTAGGTTACGTTAGGTTAGGTTTGGTTAGGTTAGGTTAGGTTAGGTTATGTTAGGTTAGGTTGGGTTAGGTTAGGTTAGGTTACGTTAGGTTAAGGTATGAACCGTTGTAAAACCGCAATAAACAATGTCACTTAGTGAGATGCAGTGTTTTTCACCTTTACAAGTTGGGAACTGCGATATCTAATGTGAAAGCGCTTGAAACCGTCGTAATGTTGTAGAAAGCAATGTAAAGTAGCGAGTAAAACGTTTTCTAACGATAGAAGTGCGAAGGTTATGTTAGGTTGAGTTATGTTAGTTTAAGCTAGGTAGCGTCGTGAAACCACCAAAAACGACGTCATCTAACGAGATAGTGTTGTTTTATTGCGAGTACGAAACTGCGATAGGTAAAATGTGAAAGCACACAAAACGGCATGAACAAGCCAAATACTGCGTGTTGTACCGTTACAAGTGCGAAACTGCTATGTTTTGACATTCTCGGTAAAGCGCATGCAAGTATCGTGAAACCTTAAAGAACGATGTCATTTAGCGAGATACAGCGTTCTGTACTGTAATAAGTTGGTGAGAAACTGTGAGGTCAAGCAAATATCGTAATTGTGAACGAAACAGTGTAATTGAGCGTCTTTAGATACAAGTGCGAATGTTAGGTTAGGTTGACATATCAACCGTCGTAAAACCGCATTAAACAATGTCACTTAGTGAGATGTAGTGTTTTTCAACATTACAAGTCGGGAACTACGATATCTAATGTGAAAGCGCATGAAACCGTCGTAATCTTGTAGAAAACATTGTAAAGTTGCGAGTAAAACGTTTTCTAACGATAGAAGTGCGAAGGTTAGGTTAGGTTAGGTTAGTTTAAGCTAGGTAGCGTCGTGAAACTACCAAAAACGACGTCATCTAACGAGATAGTGTTGTTTTATAGCGAGTATTAAACTGCGATAGGTGAAATGTTGTGAAAGCACACAAAACGGCATGAACAAGCCAAATACTGCGTGTTCTACCGTTACAAGTGCGAAACTGCTATATTGTGATATTCTCGTTAAAGCGCATGCAAGCATCGTGAAACCTTAAAGAACAATGTCATTTAGCGAGATACAACGTTCTGTACTGCAATAAGTTGGTGAAAAACTGTGAGGTTATGCAAATATGGTAATTTTGAACAAAACAGTGTAATAGAGCGTTTTTAGATACAAGTGCGAATGTTAGGTTAGGTTAAGATATGAAGCGTCGTAAAACCGCATTAAACAATGTCAATTAGTGAGATGCAGTGTTTTTCAGCATTAAAAGTCGGGAACTGCGATATCTAATGTGAAAGCGCTTGCAACCGTCGTTAGGTTAGGTTAGGTTAGGTTAGGTTAGGTTAGATTAGGTTAGGTTGGGTTGAGTTGAGTTAGGTTAGGTTAGGTTAGGTTGGGTTAGGTTAGGTTAGGTTAGGTTAGGTTACGTTAGGTTAGGTTAGGTTACGTTAGGTTAGGTTAGGTTAGGTTACGTTAGGTTAGGTTAGGTTAGGTAAGGATAATTTGGTTAGGTTAGGTAAGGTTAGGTTAGGTTAGGTTAGGTTGGGTTGGGTGTTGTTGGGTTGGGTTGGGTTGGGTTGGGTTAGGTTGGGTTAGGTTAGGTTAGGTTACGTTAGGTTAGGTTAGGCTAGGTTAGGTTAGGTTAGGTTACGTTAGGTTATGTTAGGTTAGGTTAGGTTAGGTTACGTTAGGTTAGGTTAGGTTTGGTTAGGTTAGCTTAGGTTAGGTTAGGTTGGGTTGGGTTGGGTTAGGTTAGGTTGGGTTGGGTTGGGTTAGGTTAGGTTAGGTTAGGTTAGGTTAGGTTAGGTTAGGTTGGGTTGGGTTAGGTTAGGTTAGGTAAGGTTAGGTTAGGTTAGGTTAGGTTACGTTAGGTTAAGGTATGAACCGTCGTAAAACCGCATTAAACAATGTCACTTAGTGAGATGCAGTGTTTTTCACCTTTACAAGTTGGGAACTGCGATATCTAATTTGAAAGCGCATGAAACCGTCGTAATCTTGTGGAAAACATTGTAAAGTAGCGAATAAAACGTTTTCTAACGATAGAAGTGCGAAGGTTCGGTTAGTTTGAACTAGGTAGCGTCGTGAAACCACCAAAAACGACGTCATCTAACGAGATAGTGTTGTTTACTGCGAGTACGAAACTGCGATAGGTAAAATGTTGTGAAAGCACACAAAACGGCATGAACAAGCCAAATACTGCGTGTTGTACCGTTACAAGTGCGAAACTGCTATGTTGTGACATTCTCGGTAAAGCGCATGCAAGTATCGTGAAACCTAAAGAACGATGTCATTTAGCGAGATACAGCGTTCTGTACTGTAATAAGTTGGTGAGAAACTGTGAGGTCAAGCAAATATCGTAATTGTGAACGAAACAGTGTAATTGAGCGTCTTTAGATACAAGTGCGAATGGTAGGTTAGGTTTACATATAAACCATCGTAAAACCGCATTAAACAATGTCACTTAGTGAGATGTAGTGTTTTTCACCATTAAAAGTCGGGAACTGCGATATCTAATGTGAAAGCGCTTGCAACCGTCGTTAGGTTAGGTTAGGTTAGGTTAGGTTAGGTTTTGTTAGGTTAGGTTAGGTTAGGTTAGGTTAGATTAGGTTAGGTTGGGTTGAGTTGGGTTAGGTTAGGTAAGGATAATTTGGTTAGGTTAGGTAAGGTTAGGTTAGGTTAGGTTAGGTTGGGTTGGGTGTCGTTGGTTTGGGTTGGGTTGGGTTGGGTTAGGTTGGGTTAGGTTAGGTTAGGTTACGTTAGGTTAGGTTAGGTTAGGTTACGTTAGGTTATGTTAGGTTAGGTTAGGTTAGGTTACGTTAGGTTAGGTTAGGTCAGGAAAGGTTAGGTTACGTTAGAATAGGTTAGGTTAGGTTAGGTTACGTTAGGTTAGGTTAAGTTAGGTTAGGTTTGGTTAGGTTAGCTTAGGTTAGGTTAGGTTGGGTTGGGTTGGGTTAGGTTAGGTTAGGTTAGGTTACGTTAGGTTAGGTTAGGTTTGGTTAGGTTAGCTTAGGTTAGGTTAGGTTGGGTTGGGTTGGGTTGGGTTAGGTTAGGTTAGTTTAGGTTAGGTTAGGTTAGGTTAGGTTAGGTTGGGTTGGGTTGGGTTAGGTTAGGTTAGGTTAGGTTAGGTAAGGTTAGGTTAGGTTAGGTTAGGTTACGTTAGGTTAAGGTATGAACCGTCGTAAAACCGCATTAAACAATGTCACTTAGTGAGATGCAGTGTTTTTCACCTTTACAAGTTGGGAACTGTGATATCTAATGTGAAAGCGCTTGAAACCGTCGTATTGTTGTAGAAAGCAATGTAAAGTAGCGAGTAAAACGTTTTCTAACGATAGAAGTGCGAAGGTTATGTTAGGTTGGGTTATGTTAGTTTAAGCTAGGTAGCGTCGTGAAACTACCAAAAACAACGTCATCTAACGAGATAGTGTTGTTTTATTGCGAGTACGAAACTGCGATAGGTGAAATGTTGTGAAAGCACACAAAACGGCATGAACAAGCCAAATACTGCGTGTTGTACCGTTACAAGTGCGAAACTGCTATGTTGTGATATTCTCGTTAAAGCGCATGCAAGCATCGTGAAACCTTAAAGAACGATGTCATTTAGCGAGATACAGCGCTCTGTACTGCAATAAGTTGGTGAAAAACTGTGAGGTTATGCAAATATCCTAATTGTGAACGAAACAGTGTAAGAGAGCGTTTTTTAATACAAGTGCGAATGTTAGGTTAGGTTAAGATATGAACCGTCGTAAAACCGCATTAAACAATGTCACTTGATGAGATGCAGTGTTTTTCACCATTACCAGTCGGGAACTGCGATATCTAATGTGAAAGCGCTTGCAAACGTCGTTAGGTTAGGTTAGGTTAGGTTAGGTTAGGTTAGGTTTGGTTAGGTTAGGTTAGGTTAGGTTAGGTTAGGTTAGGGATGTTAGGTAAGGTTTGGTTAGGTTAGGTTAGGTTAGGTTGGGTTAGGTAAGGTTAGGTTAGGTTAAGATATGAACCGCACTAAAACCGCATTAAACAATGTCACTTAGTGAGATGCTGTGTTTTTCACCATTACAAGTCGGGAACTGCGATATCTAATGTGAAAGCGCATGAAACCGTCGTAATCTTGCAGAAAACATTGTAAAGTAGCGAATAAAACGTTTTCTAACGATAGAAGTGCGAAGGTTCGGTTAGTTTGAGCTAGGTAGCGTCGTGAAACCACCAAAAACGATGTCATCTAACGAGATAGTGTTGTTTTATTGCGAGTATTAAACTGCGATAGGTGAAATGTTGTGAAAGCACACAAAACGGAATGAACAAGCCAAATACGGCGTGTTCTACCGTTACAAGTGCGAAACTGCTATATTGTGATATTCTCGTTAAAGCGCATGCAAGCATCGTGAAACCTTAAAAAACAATGTCATTTAGGAAGATACAGCGTTCTGTACTGCAATAAGTTGGTGAAAAACTGTGAGGTTATGCAAATATCGTAATTGTGAACAAAACAGTGTAATAGAGCGTTTTTAGATACAAGTGCGAAAGTTAGGTTAGGTTAAGATATGAACCGTCGTAAAACTGCATTAAACAATGTCAATTAGTGAGATGCAGTGTTTTTCACCATTAAAAGTGGGGAACTGCGATATCTAATGTGAAAGCGCTTGCAACCGTCGTTAGGTTAGGTTAGGTTAGGTTAGGTTAGGTTAGGTTTGGTTAGGTTTGGTTAGGTTAGGTTAGGTTAGATTAGGTTAGGTTGGGTTGAGTTGGGTTAGGTCAGGTTAGGTTAGGTTAGGTTAGGTTGGGTTAGGTTAGGTTAGGTTAGGTTAGGTTACGTTAGGTTAGGTTAGGTTACGTTACGTTAGGTTAGGTTAGGTTACGTTAGGTTAGGTTTGGTTAGGTAAGGATAATTTGGTTAGGTTAGGTAAGGTTAGGTTAGGTTAGGTTAGGTTGGGTTGGGTGTTGTTGGGTTGGGTTGGGTTGGGTTAGGTTGGGTTAGGTTAGGTTAGGTTACGTTAGGCTAGGTTAGGTTAGGTTAGGTTACGTTAGGTAATGTTAGGTTAGGTTAGGTTACGTTAGGTTAGGTTAGGTCAGGTAAGGTTAGGTTACGTTAGAATAGGTTAGGTTAGGTTAGGTTACGTTAGGTTAGGTTAAGTTAGGTTAGGTTAGGTTTGGTTAGGTTTGGTTAGGTTAGCTTAGGTTAGGTTAGGTTGGGTTGGGTTGGGTTGGGTTAGGTTAGGTTAGGTTAGGTTGGGTTAGGTTAGTTTAGGTTAGGTTAGGTTAGGTTAGGTTGGGTTGGGTTGGGTTAGGTTAGGTTAGGTAAGGTTAGGTTAGGTTAGGTTACGTTAGGTTAAGGTATGAACCGTCGTAAAACCGCATTAAACAATGTCACTTTGTGAGATGCAGTGTTGTTGACCTTTACAAGTTTGGAACTGCGATATCTAACGTGAAAGCGCATGAAACCGTCGTAATCTTGTAGAAAACATTGTAAAGTAGCGAATAAAACGTTTTCTAACGATAGAAGTGCGAAGGTTCGGTTAGTTTGAGCTAGGTAGCGTCGTGAAACTACCAAAAACGATGTCATCTAACGAGATAGTGTTGTTTTATTGCGAGTACGAAACTGCGATAGGTGAAATATTGGGAAAGCACACAAAATGGCATGAACTAGCCAGATACTGCGTCTTGTGCCGTTACAAGTGCGAAACTGCTTTAATGTGATATTCTCGTTAAAGCGCATGCAAGTATCGTGAAACCTTAAAGAACGATGTCATTTAGCGAGATACAGCGTTCTGAACTGTAATAAGTTGGTGAGAAACTGTGAGGTCAAGCAAATATCGTAATTGTGAACGAAACAGTGTAATTGAGCGTATTTAGATACAAGTGCGAATGTTAGGTTAGGTTGAGATATCAACCGTCGTAAAACCGCATTAAAATGTGTCACTTAGTGAGATGTAGTGTTTTTCAACATTACAAGTCGGGAACTACGATATCTATTGTGAAAGCGCATGAAACCGTCGTAATCTTGTAGAAAACATCGTAAAGTTGCGAGTAAAACGTTTTCTAACGATAGAAGTGCGAAGGTTAGCTTGAGTTATGTTAGTTTAAGCTATGTAGCGTCGTGAGACCACCAAAAAGGACGTCATCTAACGAGATAGTGTTGTTTTATTGCATGTAGGTAACTGCAATAGGTGAAATGTTGTGAAAGTACACAAAACGGCTTGAACAAGCCAGATACTGCGTGTTGTACCGTTACAAGTGCGAAACTGCTATAATGTGATATTCTTGTTAAAGCGCATGCAAGCATCGTGAAACCTTAAAGAACGATGTCATTTAGCGAGATACAGCGTTCTGTACTGCAATAAGTTGGTGAAAAACTGTGAGGTTATGCAAATATCGTAATTGTGAACGAAACAGTGTAATAGAGCGTTTTTCCATACAAGTACTATTGTTAGGTTAGGTTAAGATATGAACCGTCGTAAACCGCATTAAACAATGTCACTTAGTGAGATGCAGTGTTTTTCACCATTACAAGTCGGGAACTGCGATATCTAATGTGAAAGCGCTTGCAAACGTCGTTAGGTTAGGTTAGGTTAGGTTAGGTTACGTTAGGTTAGGTTTGGTTAGGTTAGGTTAGGTTAGGTTAGGTTACGTTAGGTTAGGTTTGGTTAGGTTAGGTTAGGTTAGGTTATGTTAAGTTAGGTTGGGTTAGGTTAGGTTGGGTTAGGTTAGGTTAGGTTAAGATATGAACCGCGCTAAAACCGCATTAAACAATGTCACTTAGTGAGATGCAGTGTTTTTCACCTTTACAAGTTGGGAACTGCGATATCTAATGTGAAAGCGCTTGAAACCGTCGTAATGTTGTAGAAAGCAATGTAAAGTAGCGAGTAAAACGTTTTCTAACGATAGAAGTGCGAAGGTTATGTTAGGGTGAGTTATGTTAGTTTAAGCTAGGTAGTGTCGTGAAACCACCAAAAACGACGTCATCTAACGAGATAGTGTTGTTTTATTGCGAGTACGAAACTTCGATAGGTAAAATGTGAAAGCACACAAAACGGCATGAACAAGCCAAATACTGCGTGTTGTACCGTTACAAGTGCGAAACTGCTATGTTTTGACATTCTCGGTAAAGCGCATGCAAGTATCGTGAAACCTTAAAGAACGATGTCATTTAGCGAGATACAGCGTTCTGTACTGTAATAAGGTGGTGAGAAACTGTGAGGTCAAGCAAATATCGTAATTGTGAACGAAACAGTGTAATTGAGCGTCTTTAGATACAAGTGCGAATGTTAGGTTAGGTTGACATATCAACCGTCGTAAAACCGCATTAAACAATGTCACTTAGTGAGATGTAGTGTTTTTCAACATTACAAGTCGGGAACTACGATATCTAATGTGAAAGCGCATGAAACCGTCGTAATCTTGTAGAAAACATCGTAAAGTTGCGAGTAAAACGTTTTCTAACGATAGAAGTGCGAAGGTTAGCTTGAGTTATGTTAGTTTAAGCTATGTAGCGTCGTGAGACCACCAAAAAGGACGTCATCTAACGAGATAGTGTTGTTTTATTGCATGTACGTAACTGCGATGGTGAAATGTTGTGAAAGCACACAAAACGGCATGAACAAGCCAAATACTGCGTGTTCTACCGTTACAAGTGCGAAACTGCTATATTGTGATATTCTCGTTAAAGCGCATGCAAGCATCGTGAAACCTTAAAGAACAATGTCATTTAAAACGTTCTGTACTGCAATAAGTTGGTGAAAAACTGTGAGGTTATGCAAATATGGTAATTGTGAACAAAACAGTGTAGTAGAGCGGTTTTAAATACAAGTGCGAATGTTAGGTTAGGTTAAGATATGAACCGTCGTAAAACCGCATTAAACAATGTCAATTAGTGAGATGCAGTGTTTTTCACCATTAAAAGTCGGGAACTGCGATATCTAATGTGAAAGCGCTTGCAACCGTCGTTAGGTTAGGTTAGGTTAGGTTAGGTTAGGTTTTGTTAGGTTAGGTTAGGTTAGGTTAGATTAGGTTAGGTTGGGTTGAGTTGGGTTAGGTTAGGTTAGGTTAGGTTAGGTTGGGTTAGGTTAGGTTAGGTTAGGTTAGGTTAGGTTAGGTTAGGTTACGTTAGGTTAGGTTAGGTTACGTTAGGTTAGGTTAGGTTAGGTAAGGATAATTTGGTTAGGTTAGGTAAGGTTAGGTTAGGTTAGGTTAGGTTGGGTTGGGTGTTGTTGGTTTGGGTTGGGTTGGGTTGGGTTAGGTTGGGTTAGGTTAGGTTAGGTTACGTTAGGTTAGGTTAGGTCAGGTTAGGTTAGGTTAGGTTACGTTAGGTTATGTTAGGTTAGGTTAGGTTAAGTTACGTTAGGTTAGGTTAGGTCAGGAAAGGTTAGGTTACGTTAGAATAGGTTAGGTTAGGTTAGGTTACGTTAGGTTAGGTTAAGTTAGGTTAGGTTTGGTTAGGTTAGCTTAGGTTAGGTTAGGTTGGGTTGGGTTGGGTTAGGTTAGGTTAGGTTAGGTTAGGTTGGGTTAGGTTAGTTTAGGTTAGGTTAGGTTAGGTTAGGTTGGGTTGGGTTAGGTTAGGTTAGGTTAGGTTAGGTAAGGTTAGGTTAGGTTAGGTTAGGTTAGGTTACGTTAGGTTAAGGTATGAACCGTCGTAAAACCGCATTAAACAATGTCACTTAGTGAGATGCAGTGTTTTTCACCTTTACAAGTTGGGAACTGTGATATCTAATGTGAAAGCGCTTGAAACCGTCGTATTGTTGTAGAAAGCAATGTAAAGTAGCGAATAAAACGTTTTCTAACGATAGAAGTGCGAAGGTTATGTTAGGTTGAGTTATGTTAGTTTAAGCTAGGTAGCATCGTGAAACTACCAAAAACAACGTCATCTAACGAGATAGTGTTTTATTGCGAGTACGAAACTGCGATAGGTGAAATGTTGTGAAAGCACACAAAACGGCATGAACAAGCCAAATACTGCGTGTTGTACCGTTACAAGTGCGAAACTGCTATGTTGTGATATTCTCGTTAAAGCGCATGCAAGCATCGTGAAACCCTAAAGAACGATGTCATTTAGCGAGATACAGCGTTCTGTACTGCAATAAGTTGGTGAAAAACTGTGAGGTTATGCAAATATCCTAATTGTGAACGAAACAGTGTAATAGAGCGTTTTTTATTACAAGTGCGAATGTTAGGTTAGGTTAAGATATGAACCGTCGTAAAACCGCATTAAACAATGTCACTTGATGAGATGCAGTGTTTTTCACCATTACAAGTCGGGAACTACGATATCTAATGTGAAAGCGCATGAAACCGTCGTAATCTTGTAGAAAACATTGTAAAGTGGTGAGTAAAACGTTTTCTAACGATAGAAGTGCGAAGGTTAGGTTAGGTTAGGTTAGTTTAAGCTAGGTAGCGTCGTGAAACTACCAAAAACGACGTCATCTAACGAGATAGTGTTGTTTTATAGCGAGTATTAAACTGCGATAGGTGAAATGTTGTGAAAGCACACAAAACGGCATGAACAAGCCAAATACTGCGTGTTCTACCGTTACAAGTGCGAAACTGCTATATTGTGATATTCTTGTTCAAGCGCATGCAAGCATCGTGAAACCTTAAAGAACAATGTCATTTAGCGAGATACAACGTTCTGTACTGCAATAAGTTGGTGAGAAACTCTGAGGTATGCAAATATGGTAATTGTGAGCAAAACAGTGTAATAGAGCGTTTTTAGATACAAGTGCGAATGTTAGGTTAGGTTAAGATATGAACCGTCGTAAAACCGCATTAAACAAATGTCAATTAGTGAGATGCAGTGTTTTTCACCATTAAAAGTCGGGAACTGCGATATCTAATGTGAAAGCGCTTGCAAACGTCGTTAGGTTAGGTTAGGTTAGGTTAGGTTACGTTAGGTTAGGTTAGGTTAGGTTATGTTAGGTTAGGTTGGGTTAGGTTAGGTTAGGTTACGTTAGGTTAAGGTATGAACCGTCGTAAAACCGCATTAAACAATGTCACTTAGTGAGATGCAGTGTTTTTCACCTTTACAAGTTGGGAACTGCGATATCTACAGTGAAAGCACTTGAAACCGTCGTAATGTTGTAGAAAGCAATGTAAAGTAGCGAGTAAAACGTTTTCTAACGATAGAAGTGCGAAGGTTATGTTAGGTTGAGTTATGTTAGTTTAAGCTAGGTAGCGTCGTGAAACCACCAAAAACGACGTCATCTAACGAGATAGTGTTGTTTTATTGCGAGTACGAAACTGCGATAGGTAAAATGTTGTGAAAGCACACAAAACGGCATGAACAAGCCAAATACTGCGTGTTGTGCCGTTACAAGTGCGAAACTGCTATGTTGTGACATTCTCGGTAAAGCGCATGCAAGTATCGTGAAACCTTAAAGAACGATGTCATTTAGCGAGATACAGCGTTCTGTACTGTAATAAGTTGGTGAGAAAGTGTGAGGTCAAGCAAATATCGTAATTGTGAACGAAACAGTGTAATTGAGCGTCTTTAGATACAAGTGCGAATGTTAGGTTAGGTTGACATATCAACCGTCGTAAAACCGCATTAAACAATCTCACTTAGTGAGATGTAGTGTTTTTCAACATTACAAGTCGGGAACTACGATATCTAATGTGAAAGCGCATGAAACCGTCGTAATCTTGTAGAAAACATTGTAAAGTTGCGAATAAAACGTTTTCTAACGATAGAAGTGCGAAGGTTAGGTTAGGTTAGGTTAAGCTAGGTAGCGTCGTGAAACTACCAAAAACGACGTCATCTAACGAGATAGTGTTGTTTTATTGCGAGTATTAAACTGCGATAGGTGAAATGTTGTGAAAGCACACAAAACGGAATGAACAAGCCAAATACTGCGTGTTCTACCGTTACAAGTGCGAAACTGCTATATTGTGATATTCTCGTTAAAGCGCATGCAAGCATCGTGAAACCTTAAAAAACAATGTCATTTAGGAAGATACAGCGTTCTGTACTGCAATAAGTTGGTGAAAAACTGTGAGGTTATGCAAATATCGTAATTGTGAACAAAACAGTGTAATAGAGCGTTTTTAGATACAAGTGCGAAAGTTAGGTTAGGTTAAGATATGAACCGTCGTAAAACCGCATTAAACAATGTCAATTAGTGAGATGCAGTGTTTTTCACCATTAAAAGTGGGGAACTGCGATATCTAATGTGAAAGCGCTTGCAACCGTCGTTAGGTTAGGTTAGGTTAGGTTAGGTTAGGTTAGGTTTGGTTAGGTTAGGTTAGGTTAGGTTAGATTAGGTTAGGTTGGGTTGAGTTGGGTTAGGTTAGGTTAGGTTAGGTTAGGTTAGGTTGGGTTAGGTTAGGTTAGGTTAGGTTATGTTAGGTTAGGTTAGGTTCCGTTAGGTTAGGTTAGGTTAGGTTACGTTAGGTTAGGTTTGGTTAGGTAAGGATAATTTGGTTAGGTTAGGTAAGGTTAGGTTAGGTTAGGTTAGGTTGGGTTGGGTGTTGTTGGGTTGGGTTGGGTTAGGTTGGGTTAGGTTAGGTTAGGTTACGTTAGGCTAGGTTAGGTTAGGTTAGGTTACGTTAGGTAATGTTAGGTTAGGTTAGGTTACGTTAGGTTAGGTTAGGTCAGGTAAGGTTAGGTTACGTTAGAATAGGTTAGGTTAGGTTAGGTTACGTTAGGTTAGGTTAAGTTAGGTTAGGTTAGGTTTGGTTAGGTTAGGTTAGGTTAGCTTAGGTTAGGTTAGGTTGGGTTGGGTTGGGTTAGGTTGGGTTAGGTTAGGTTAGGTTAGGTTGGGTTAGGTTAGTTTAGGTTAGGTTAGGTTAGGTTAGGTTGGGTCGGGTTGGGTTAGGTTAGGTTAGGTTAGGTAAGGTTAGGTTAGGTTAGGTTAGGTTACGTTAGGTTAAGGTATGAACCATCGTAAAACCGCATTAAACATTGTCACTTAGTGAGATGCAGTGTTTTTCACCTTTACAAGTTGGGAACTGTGATATCTAATGTGAAAGCGCTTGAAACCGTCGTAATGTTGTAGAAAGCAATGTAAAGTAGCGAGTAAAACGTTTTCTAACGATAGAAGTGCGAGGGTTATGTTAGGTTGAGTTATGTTTGTTTAAGCTAGGTAGCGTCGTGGAACTACCAAAAACAACGTCATCTAACGAGATAGTGTTGTTTTATTGCGAGTACGAAACTGCGATAGGTGAAATGTTGTGAAAGCACACAAAACGGCATGAACAAGCCAAATACTGCGTGTTGTACCGTTACAAGTGCGAAACTGCTATGTTGTGATATTCTCGTTAAAGCGCATGCAAGCATCGTGAAACCTTAAAGAACAATGTCATTTAGCGAGATACAGCGTTCTGTACTGCAATAAGTTGGTGAAAAACTGTGAGGTTATGCAAATATCCTAATTGTGAACGAAACAGTGTAATAGAGCGTTTTTTAATACAAGTGCGAATGTTAGGTTAGGTTAAGATATGAACCGTCGTAAAACCGCATTAAACAATGTCACTTAGTGAGATGCAGTGTTTTTCACCAATACAAGTCGGGAACTGCGATATCTAATGTGAAAGCGCTTGCAAACGTCGTTAGGTTAGGTTAGGTTAGGTTAGGTTACGTTAGGTTAGGTTAGGTTAGGTTAAGTTTGGTTAGGTTAGGTTAGGTTAGGTTAGGTTAGGGTATGTTAGGTAAGGTTTGGTTAGGTTAGGTTGGGTTAGGTTGGGTTAGGTAAGGTTAGGTTAGGTTAAAATATAAACCGAGCTAAAACCGCATTAAACAATGTCACTTAGTGAGATGCTGTGTTTTTCACCATTACAAGTCGGGAACTGCAATATCTAATGTGAAAGCGCATGAAACCGTCGTAATCTTGCAAAAAACATTGTAAAGTAGCGAATAAAACGTTTTCTAACGATAGAAGTGCGAAGGTTCGGTTAGTTTGAGCTAGGTAGCGTCGTGAAACCGCCAAAAACGATGTCATCAAACGAGATAGTGTTGTTTTATTGCGAGTACGAAACTGCGATAGGTGAAATATTGGGAAAGCACACAAAACGGCTTGAACAAGCCAGATACTGCGTGTTGTACCGTTACAAGTGCGAAACTGCTATAATGTGATATTCTTGTTAAAGCGCATGCAAGCATCGTGAAACCTTAAAGAACGATGTCATTTAGCGAGATACAGCGTTCTGTACTGCAATAAGTTGGTGAAAAACTGTGAGGTTATGCAAATATCGTAATTGTGAACGAAACAGTGTAATAGAGCGTTTTTCCATACAAGTACGAATGTTAGGTTAGGTTAAGATATGAACCGTCGTAAAACCGCATTAAACAATGTCACTTAGTGAGATGCAGTGTTTTTCACCGTTACAAGTCGGGAACTGCGATATCTAATGTGAAAGCGCTTGCAAACGTCGTTAGGTTAGGTTAGCTTAGGTTAGGTTAGGTTAGGTTAGGTTACGTTAGGTTAGGTTTGGTTAGGTTAGGTTAGGTTAGGTTAGGTTATGTTAGGTTAGGTTGGGTTAGGTTAGGTTAGGTTACGTTAGGTTAAGGTATGAACCGTTGTAAAACCGCAATAAACAATGTCACTTAGTGAGATGCAGTGGTTAGGTTGGGTTAGGTTAGGTTAGGTTACGTTAGGTTAAGGTATGAACCGTCGTAAAACCGCATTAAACAATGTCACTTAGTGAGATGCAGTGTTTTTCACCTTTACAAGTTGGGAACTGCGATATCTACAGTGAAAGCACTTGAAACCGTCGTAATGTTGTAGAAAGCAATGTAAAGTAGCGAGTAAAACGTTTTCTAACGATAGAAGTGCGAAGGTTATGTTAGGTTGAGTTATGTTAGTTTAAGCTAGGTAGCGTCGTGAAACCACCAAAAACGACGTCATCTAACGAGATAGTGTTGTTTTATTGCGAGTACGAAACTGCGATAGGTAAAATGTTGTGAAAGCACACAAAACGGCATGAACAAGCCAAATACTGCGTGTTGTGCCGTTACAAGTGCGAAACTGCTATGTTGTGACATTCTCGGTAAAGCGCATGCAAGTATCGTGAAACCTTAAAGAACGATGTCATTTAGCGAGATACAGCGTTCTGTACTGTAATAAGTTGGTGAGAAAGTGTGAGGTCAAGCAAATATCGTAATTGTGAACGAAACAGTGTAATTGAGCGTCTTTAGATACAAGTGCGAATGTTAGGTTAGGTTGACATATCAACCGTCGTAAAACCGCATTAAACAATCTCACTTAGTGAGATGTAGTGTTTTTCAACATTACAAGTCGGGAACTACGATATCTAATGTGAAAGCGCATGAAACCGTCGTAATCTTGTAGAAAACATTGTAAAGTTGCGAATAAAACGTTTTCTAACGATAGAAGTGCGAAGGTTAGGTTAGGTTAGGTTAAGCTAGGTAGCGTCGTGAAACTACCAAAAACGACGTCATCTAACGAGATAGTGTTGTTTTATTGCGAGTATTAAACTGCGATAGGTGAAATGTTGTGAAAGCACACAAAACGGAATGAACAAGCCAAATACTGCGTGTTCTACCGTTACAAGTGCGAAACTGCTATATTGTGATATTCTCGTTAAAGCGCATGCAAGCATCGTGAAACCTTAAAAAACAATGTCATTTAGGAAGATACAGCGTTCTGTACTGCAATAAGTTGGTGAAAAACTGTGAGGTTATGCAAATATCGTAATTGTGAACAAAACAGTGTAATAGAGCGTTTTTAGATACAAGTGCGAAAGTTAGGTTAGGTTAAGATATGAACCGTCGTAAAACCGCATTAAACAATGTCAATTAGTGAGATGCAGTGTTTTTCACCATTAAAAGTGGGGAACTGCGATATCTAATGTGAAAGCGCTTGCAACCGTCGTTAGGTTAGGTTAGGTTAGGTTAGGTTAGGTTAGGTTTGGTTAGGTTAGGTTAGGTTAGGTTAGATTAGGTTAGGTTGGGTTGAGTTGGGTTAGGTTAGGTTAGGTTAGGTTAGGTTAGGTTGGGTTAGGTTAGGTTAGGTTAGGTTATGTTAGGTTAGGTTAGGTTCCGTTAGGTTAGGTTAGGTTAGGTTACGTTAGGTTAGGTTTGGTTAGGTAAGGATAATTTGGTTAGGTTAGGTAAGGTTAGGTTAGGTTAGGTTAGGTTGGGTTGGGTGTTGTTGGGTTGGGTTGGGTTAGGTTGGGTTAGGTTAGGTTAGGTTACGTTAGGCTAGGTTAGGTTAGGTTAGGTTACGTTAGGTAATGTTAGGTTAGGTTAGGTTACGTTAGGTTAGGTTAGGTCAGGTAAGGTTAGGTTACGTTAGAATAGGTTAGGTTAGGTTAGGTTACGTTAGGTTAGGTTAAGTTAGGTTAGGTTAGGTTTGGTTAGGTTAGGTTAGGTTAGCTTAGGTTAGGTTAGGTTGGGTTGGGTTGGGTTAGGTTGGGTTAGGTTAGGTTAGGTTAGGTTGGGTTAGGTTAGTTTAGGTTAGGTTAGGTTAGGTTAGGTTGGGTCGGGTTGGGTTAGGTTAGGTTAGGTTAGGTAAGGTTAGGTTAGGTTAGGTTAGGTTACGTTAGGTTAAGGTATGAACCATCGTAAAACCGCATTAAACATTGTCACTTAGTGAGATGCAGTGTTTTTCACCTTTACAAGTTGGGAACTGTGATATCTAATGTGAAAGCGCTTGAAACCGTCGTAATGTTGTAGAAAGCAATGTAAAGTAGCGAGTAAAACGTTTTCTAACGATAGAAGTGCGAGGGTTATGTTAGGTTGAGTTATGTTTGTTTAAGCTAGGTAGCGTCGTGGAACTACCAAAAACAACGTCATCTAACGAGATAGTGTTGTTTTATTGCGAGTACGAAACTGCGATAGGTGAAATGTTGTGAAAGCACACAAAACGGCATGAACAAGCCAAATACTGCGTGTTGTACCGTTACAAGTGCGAAACTGCTATGTTGTGATATTCTCGTTAAAGCGCATGCAAGCATCGTGAAACCTTAAAGAACAATGTCATTTAGCGAGATACAGCGTTCTGTACTGCAATAAGTTGGTGAAAAACTGTGAGGTTATGCAAATATCCTAATTGTGAACGAAACAGTGTAATAGAGCGTTTTTTAATACAAGTGCGAATGTTAGGTTAGGTTAAGATATGAACCGTCGTAAAACCGCATTAAACAATGTCACTTAGTGAGATGCAGTGTTTTTCACCAATACAAGTCGGGAACTGCGATATCTAATGTGAAAGCGCTTGCAAACGTCGTTAGGTTAGGTTAGGTTAGGTTAGGTTACGTTAGGTTAGGTTAGGTTAGGTTAAGTTTGGTTAGGTTAGGTTAGGTTAGGTTAGGTTAGGTTAGGGTATGTTAGGTAAGGTTTGGTTAGGTTAGGTTGGGTTAGGTTGGGTTAGGTAAGGTTAGGTTAGGTTAAAATATAAACCGAGCTAAAACCGCATTAAACAATGTCACTTAGTGAGATGCTGTGTTTTTCACCATTACAAGTCGGGAACTGCAATATCTAATGTGAAAGCGCATGAAACCGTCGTAATCTTGCAAAAAACATTGTAAAGTAGCGAATAAAACGTTTTCTAACGATAGAAGTGCGAAGGTTCGGTTAGTTTGAGCTAGGTAGCGTCGTGAAACCGCCAAAAACGATGTCATCAAACGAGATAGTGTTGTTTTATTGCGAGTACGAAACTGCGATAGGTGAAATATTGGGAAAGCACACAAAACGGCTTGAACAAGCCAGATACTGCGTGTTGTACCGTTACAAGTGCGAAACTGCTATAATGTGATATTCTTGTTAAAGCGCATGCAAGCATCGTGAAACCTTAAAGAACGATGTCATTTAGCGAGATACAGCGTTCTGTACTGCAATAAGTTGGTGAAAAACTGTGAGGTTATGCAAATATCGTAATTGTGAACGAAACAGTGTAATAGAGCGTTTTTCCATACAAGTACGAATGTTAGGTTAGGTTAAGATATGAACCGTCGTAAAACCGCATTAAACAATGTCACTTAGTGAGATGCAGTGTTTTTCACCGTTACAAGTCGGGAACTGCGATATCTAATGTGAAAGCGCTTGCAAACGTCGTTAGGTTAGGTTAGCTTAGGTTAGGTTAGGTTAGGTTAGGTTACGTTAGGTTAGGTTTGGTTAGGTTAGGTTAGGTTAGGTTAGGTTATGTTAGGTTAGGTTGGGTTAGGTTAGGTTAGGTTACGTTAGGTTAAGGTATGAACCGTTGTAAAACCGCAATAAACAATGTCACTTAGTGAGATGCAGTGTTTTTCACCTTTACAAGTTGGGAACTGCGATATCTAATGTGAAAGCGCTTGAAACCGTCGTAATGTTGTAGAAAGCAATGTAAAGTAGCGAGTAAAACGTTTTCTAACGATAGAAGTGCGAAGGTTATGTTAGGTCGAGTTATGTTAGTTTAAGCTAGGTAGCGTCGTGAAACCACCAAAAACGACGTCATCTAACGAGATAGTGTTGTTTTATTGCGAGTACGAAACTGCGATAGGTAAAATGTGAAAGCACACAAAACGGCATGAACAAGCCAAATACTGCGTGTTGTACCGTTACAAGTGCGAAACTGCTATGTTTTGACATTCTCGGTAAAGCGCATGCAAGTATCGTGAAACCTTAAAGAACAATGTCATTTAGCGAGATACAACGTTCTGTACTGCAATAAGTTGGTGAAAAACTGTGAGGTTATGCAAATATGGTAATTGTGAACAAAACAGTGTAATAGAGCGGTTTTAGATACAAGTGCGAATGTTAGGTTAGGTTAAGATATGAACCGTCGTAAAACCGCATTAAACAATGTCAATTAGTGAGATGCAGTGTTTTTCACCATTAAAAGTCGGGAACTGCGATATCTAATGTGAAAGCGCTTGCAACCGTCGTTAGGTTAGGTTAGGTTAGGTTAGGTTAGGTTAGGTTAGGTTGGGTTGGGTTGGGTTGGGTTAGGTTAGGTTAGGTTAGGTTAGGTTGGGTTAGGTTAGTTTAGGTTAGGTTAGGTTAGGTTAGGTTGGGTTGGGTTGGGTTAGGTTAGGTTAGGTTAGGTAAGGTTAGGTTAGGTTAGGTTAGGTTAGGTTAGGTTAAGGTATGAACCGTCGTAAAACCGCATTAAACAATGTCACTTAGTGAGATGCAGTGTTTTTCACCTTTACAAGTTGGGAACTGTGATATCTAATGTGAAAGCGCTTGAAACCGTCGTATTGTTGTAGAAAGCAATGTAAAGTAGCGAGTAAAACGTTTTCTAACGATAGAAGTGCGAAGGTTATGTTAGGTTGAGTTATGTTAGTTTAAGCTAGGTAGCGTCGTGAAACTACCAAAAGCAACGTCATCTAACGAGATAGTGTTGTTTTATTGCGAGTACGAAACTGCGATAGGTGAAATGTTGTGAAAGCACACAAAACGGCATGAACAAGCCAAATACTGCGTGTTGTACCGTTACAAGTGCGAAACTGCTATGTTGTGATATTCTCGTTAAAGCGCATGCAAGCATCGTGAAACCTTAAAGAACGATGTCATTTAGCGAGATACAGCGTTCTGTACTGCAATAAGTTGGTGAAAAACTGTGAGGTTATGCAAATATCCTAATTGTGAACGAAACAGTGTAACAGAGCGTTTTTTAATACAAGTGCGAATGTTAGGTTAGGTTAAGATATGAACCGTCGTAAAACCGCATTAAACAATGTCACTTAGTGAGATGCAGTGTTTTTCACCAATACAAGTCGGGAACTGCAATATCTAATGTGAAAGCGCTTGCAAACGTCGTTAGGTTAGGGTAGGTTAGGTTAGGTTACGTTAGGTTACGTTAGGTTAGGTTAGGTTAGGTTAGGGATGTTAGGTAAGGTTTGGTTAGGTTAGGTTAGGTTAGGTTGGGTTAGGTAAGGTTAGGTTAGGTTAAGATATGAACCGCGCTAAAACCGCATTAAACAATGTCACTTAGTGAGATGCTGTGTTTTTCACCATTACAAGTCGGGAACTGCGATATCTAATGTGAAAGCGCTTGCAAACGTCGTTAGGTTAGGTTAGGTTAGGTTAGGTTACGTTAGGTTAGGTTTGGTTAGGTTATGTTAGGTTAGGTTGGGTTAGGTTAGGTTAGGTTAGGTTAGGTTAAGATATGAACCGCGCTAAAACCGCATTAAACAATGTCACTTAGTGAGATGCTGTGTTTTTCACCTTTACAAGTTGGGAACTGCGATATCTAATGTGAAAGCGCTTGAAACCGTCGTAATGTTGTAGAAAGCAATGTAAAGTAGCGAGTAAAACGTTTTCTAACGATAGAAGTGCGAAGGTTATGTTAGGTTGAGTTATGTTAGTTTAAGCTAGGTAGCGTCGTGAAACCACCAAAAACGACGTCATCTAACGAGATAGTGTTGTTTATTGCGAGTACGAAACTGCGATAGGTAAAATGTTGTGAAAGCACACAAAACGGCATGAACAAGCCAAATACTGCGTGTTGTACCGTTACAAGTGCGAAACTGCTATGTTGTGACATTCTCGGTAAAGCGCATGCAAGTATCGTGAAACCTTAAAGAACGATGTCATTTAGCGAGATACAGCGTTCTGTACTGTAATAAGTTGGTGAGAAACTGTGAGGTCAAGCAAATATCGTAATTGTGAACGAAACAGTGTAATTGAGCGTCTTTAGATACAAGTGCAAATGTTAGGTTAGGTTGACATATCAACCATCGTAAAACCGCATTAAACAATGTCACTTAGTGAGATGTAGTGTTTTTCAACATTACATGTCGGGAACTACGATATCTAATGTGAAAGCGCATGAAACCGTCGTAATCTTGCAGAAAACATTGTAAAGTTGCGAGTAAAGCGTTTTCTAACGATAGAAGTGCGAAGGTTAGGTTAGGTTAGGTTAGTTTAGGCTAGGTAGCGTCGTGAAACTACCAAAAACGACGTCATCTAATGAGATAGTGTTGTTTTATTGCGAGTATTAAACTGCGATAGGTGAAATGTTGTGAAAGCACACAAAACGGCATGAACAAGCCAAATACTGCGTGTTCTACCGTTACAAGTGCGAAACTGCTATATTGTGATATTCTCGTTAAAGCGCATGCAAGCATCGTGAAACCTTAAAGAACAATGTCATTTAGCGAGATACAGCGTTCTGTAGTGCAATAAGTTGGTGAAAAACTGTGAGGTTATGCAAATATCGTAATTGTGAACGAAACAGTGTAATAGAGCGTTTTTCAATACAAGTACGAATGTTAGGTTAGATTAAGATATGAACCGTCGTAAAACCGCATTAAACATTGTCACTTAGTGAGATGCAGTGTTTTTCACCATTACAAGTCGGGAACTGCGATATCTAATGTGAAAGCGCTTGCAAACGTCGTTAGGTTAGGTTAGGTTAGGTTAGGTTAGGTTAGGTTAGGTTACGTTAGGTTAGGTTTGGTTAGGTTAGGTTAGGTTAGGTTAGGTTGGGTTAGGTTAGGTTAGGTTACGTTAGGTTAAGGTATGAACCGTTGTAAAACCGCAATAAACAATGTCACTTAGTGAGATGCAGTGTTTTTCCCCTTTACAAGTTGGGAACTGCGATATCTAATGTGAAAGCGCTTGAAACCGTCGTAATGTTGTAGAAAGCAATGTAAAGTAGCGAGTAAAACGTTTTCTAACGATAGAAGTGCGAAGGTTATGTTAGGTTGAGTTATGTTAGTTTAAGCTAGGTAGCGTCGTGAAACCACCAAACACGACGTCATCTAACGAGATAGTGTTGTTTTATTGCGAGTATGAAACTGCGATAGGTAAAATGTGAAAGCACACAAAACAGCATGAACAAGCCAAATACTGCGTGTTGTACCGTTACAAGTGCGAAACTGCTATGTTTTGACATTCTCGGTAAAGCGCATGCAAGTATCGTGAAACCTTAAAGAACGATGTCATTTAGCGAGATACAGCGTTCTGTACTGTAATAAGTTGGTGAGAAACTGTGAGGTCAAGCAAATATCGTAATTGTGAACGAAACAGTGTAATTGAGCGTCTTTAGATACAAGTGCGAATGTTAGGTTAGGTTGACATATCAAGCGTCGTAAAACCGCATTAAACAATGTCACTTAGTGAGATGTAGTGTTTTTCAACATTACAAGTCGGGAACTACGATATCTAATGTGAAAGCGCAAGAAACCGTCGTAATCTTGTAGAAAACATTGTAAAGTTGCGAGTAAAACGTTTTCTAACGATAGAAGTGGGAAGGTTAGGTTAGGTTAGGTTAGTTTAAGCTAGGTAGCGTCGTTAAACTACCAAAAACGACGTCATCTAACGAGATAGTGTTGTTTTATAGCGAGTATTAAACTGCGATAGGTGAAATGTTGTGAAAGCACACAAAACGGCATGAACAAGCCAAATACTGCGTGTTCTACCGTTACAAGTGCGAAACTGCTATATTGTGATATTCTCGTTAAAGCGCATGCAAGCATCGTGAAACCTTAAAGAACGATGTCATTTAGCGAGATAAAACGTTCTGTACTGCAATAAGTTGGTGAAAAACTGTGAGGTTTTGCAAATATGGTAATTGTGAACAAAACAGTGTAATAGAGCGGTTTTAGATACAAGTGCGAATGTTAGGTTAGGTTAAGATATGAACCGTCGTAAAACCGCATTAAACAATGTCAATTAGTGAGATGCAGTGTTTTTCACCATTAAAAGTCGGGAACTGCGATATCTAATGTGAAAGCGCTTGCAACCGTCGTTAGGTTAGGTTAGGTTAGGTTAGGTTAGGTTGGGTTGGGTTGGGTTGGGTTAGGTTAGGTTAGGTTAGGTTAGGTTGGGTTAGGTTAGTTTAGGTTAGGTTAGGTTAGGTTAGGTTGGGTTGGGTTGGGTTAGGTTAGGTTAGGTTAGGTTAGGTTAGGTTACGTTAGGTTAAGGTATGAACCGTCGTAAAACCGCATTAAACAATGTCACTTAGTGAGATGCAGTGTTTTTCACCTTTACAAGTTGGGAACTGTGATATCTAATGTGAAAGCGCTTGAAACCGTCGTATTGTTGTAGAAAGCAATGTAAAGTAGCGAGTAAAACGTTTTCTAACGATAGAAGTGCGAAGGTTATGTTAGGTTGAGTTATGTTAGTTTAAGCTAGGTAGCGTCGTGAAACTACCAAAAGCAACGTCATCTAACGAGATAGTGTTGTTTTATTGCGAGTACGAAACTGCGATAGGTGAAATGTTGTGAAAGCACACAAAACGGCATGAACAAGCCAAATACTGCGTGTTGTACCGTTACAAGTGCGAAACTGCTATGTTGTGATATTCTCGTTAAAGCGCATGCAAGCATCGTGAAGCCTTAAAGAACGATGTCATTTAGCGAGATACAGCGTTCTGTACTGCAATAAGTTGGTGAAAAACTGTGAGGTTATGCAAATATCCTAATTGTGAACGAAACAGTGTAATAGAGCGTTTTTTAATACAAGTGCGAATGTTAGGTTAGGTTAAGATATGAACCGTCGTAAAACCGCATTAAACAATGTCACTTAGTGAGATGCAGTGTTTTTCACCAATACAAGTCGGGAACTGCAATATCTAATGTGAAAGCGCTTGCAAACGTCGTTAGGTTAGGGTAGGTTAGGTTAGGTTAGGTTAGGTTACGTTAGGTTAGGTTAGGTTAGGTTAGGGATGTTAGGTAAGGTTTGGTTAGGTTAGGTTAGGTTAGGTTGGGTTAGGTAAGGTTAGGTTAGGTTAAGATATGAACCGCGCTAAAACCGCATTAAACAATGTCACTTAGTGAGATGCTGTGTTTTTCACCATTACAAGTCGGGAACTGCGATATCTAATGTGAAAGCGCTTGCAAACGTCGTTAGGTTAGGTTAGGTTAGGTTACGTTAGGTTAGGTTTGGTTAGGTTATGTTAGGTAAGGTTGGGTTAGGTTAGGTTAGGTTAGGTTAGGTTAAGATATGAACCGCGCTAAAACCGCATTAAACAATGTCACTTAGTGAGATGCAGTGTGTTTCACCTTTACAAGTTGGGAACTGCGATATCTAATGTGAAAGCGCTTGAAACCGTCGTAATGTTGTAGAAAGCAATGTAAAGTAGCGAGTAAAACGTTTTCTAACCATAGAAGTGCGAAGGTTATGTTAGGTTGAGTTATGTTAGTTTAAGCTAGGTAGCGTCGTGAAACCACCAAAAACGACGTCATCTAACGAGATAGTGTTGTTTATTGCGAGTACGAAACTGCGATAGGTAAAATGTTGTGAAAGCACACAAAACGGCATGAACAAGCCAAATACTGCGTGTTGTACCGTTACAAATGCGAAACTGCTATGTTGTGACATTCTCGGTAAAGCGCATGCAAGTATCGTGAAACCTTGAAGAACGATGTCATTTAGCGAGATACAGCGTTCTGTACTGTAATAAGTTGGTGAGAAACTGTGAGGTCAAGCAAATATCGTAATTGTGAACGAAACAGTGTAATTGAGCGTCTTTAGATACAAGTGCGAATGTTAGGTTAGGTTGACATATCAACCATCGTAAAACCGCATTAAACAATGTCACTTAGTGAGATGTAGTGTTTTTCAACATTACAAGTTGGGAACTACGATATCTAATGTGAAAGCGCATGAAACCGTCGTAATCTTGCAGAAAACATTGTAAAGTTGCGAGTAAAACGTTTTCTAACGATAGAAGTGCGAAGGTTAGGTTAGGTTAGGTTAGTTTAGGCTAGGTAGCGTCGTGAAACTACCAAAAACGACGTCATCTAATGAGATAGTGTTGTTTTATTGCGAGTATTAAACTGCGATAGGTGAAATGTTGTGAAAGCACACAAAACGGCATGAACAAGCCAAATACTGCGTGTTCTACCGTTACAAGTGCGAAACTGCTATATTGTGATATTCTCGTTAAAGCGCATGCAAGCATCGTGAAACCTTAAAGAACAATGTCATTTAGCGAGATACAGCGTTCTGTACTGCAATAAGTTGGTGAAAAACTGTGAGGTTATGCAAATATCGTAATTGTGAACGAAACAGTGTAATAGAGCGTTTTTCAATACAAGTACGAATGTTAGGTTAGGTTAAGATATGAACCGTCGTAAAACCGCATTAAACAATGTCACTTAGTGAGATGCAGTGTTTTTCACCATTACAAGTCGGGAACTGCGATATCTAATGTGAAAGCGCTTGCAAACGTCGTTAGGTTAGGTTAGGTTAGGTTAGGTTAGGTTACGTTAGGTTAGGTTTGGTTAGGTTAGGTTAGGTTACGTTATGTTAGGTTAGGTTGGGTTAGGTTAGGTTAGGTTACGTTAGGTCAAGGTATGAACCGTCGTAAAACCGCAATAAACAATGTCACTTAGTGAGATGCAGTGTTTTTCACCATTACAAGTTGGGAACTGCGATATCTAATGTGAAAGCGCTTGAAACCGTCGTAATGTTGTAGAAAGCAATGTAAAGTAGCGAGTAAAACGTTTTCTAACGATAGAAGTGCGAAGGTTATGTTAGGTTGAGTTATGTTAGTTTAAGCTACGTAGCGTCGTGAAACCACCAAAAACGACGTCATCTAACGAGATAGTGTTGTTTTATTGCGAGTACGAAACTGCGATAGCTAAAATGTGAAAGCACACAAAACGGCACGAACAAGCCTAATACTGCGTGTTGTACCGTTACAAGTGCGAAACTGCTATGTTTTGACATTCTCGGTAAAGCGCATGCAAGTATCGTGAAACCTTAAAAAACGATGTCATTTAGCGAGATACAGCGTTCTGTACTGTAATACGTTGGTGAGAAACTGTGAGGTCAAGCAAATATCGTAATTGTGAACGAAACAGTGTAATTGAGCGTCTTTAGATACAAGTGCGAATGTTAGGTTAGGTTGACATATCAACCGTCGTAAAACCGCATTAAACAGTCACTTAGTGAGATGTAGTGTTTTTCAAGATTACAAGTCGGGAACTACGATATCTAATGTGAAAGCGCATGAAACCGTCGTAATCTTGTAGAAAACATTGTAAAGTTGCGAGTAAAACGTTTTCTAACGATAGAAGTGCGAAGGTTAGGTTAGGTTAGGTTAGTTTAAGCTAGGTAGCGTCGTGAAACTACCAAAAACGACGTCATCTAACGAGATAGTGTTGTTTTATAGCGAGTATTAAACTGCGATAGGTGAAATGTTGTGAAAGCACACAAAACGGCATGAACAAGCCAAATACTGCGTGTTCTACCGTTACAAGTGCGAAACTGCTATATTGTGATATTCTCGTTAAAGCGCATGCAAGCATCGTGAAACCTTAAAGAACAATGTGATTTAGCGAGATACAACGTTCTGTACTGCAATAAGTTGGTGAAAAACTGTGAGGTTATGCAAATATGGTAATTGTGAACAAAACAGTGTAATAGAGCGTTTTTAGATACAAGTGCGAATGTTAGGTTAGGTTAAGATATGAACCGTCGTAAAACCGCATTAAACAATGTCAATTAGTGAGATGCAGTGTTTTTCACCATTAAAAGTCGGGAACTGCGATATCTAATGTGAAAGCGCTTGCAACCGTCGTTAGGTTAGGTTAGGTTAGGTTAGGTTAGGTTAGATTAGGTTAGGTTGGGTTGAGTTGGGTTAGGTTAGGTTAGGTTAGGTTGGGTTAGGTTAGGTTAGGTTAGGTTAGGTTACGTTAGGTTAGGTTAGGTTACGTTAGGTTACGTTAGGTTAGGTAAGGATAATTTGGTTAGGTTAGGTAAGGTTAGGTTAGGTTAGGTTAGGTTGGGTTGGGTGTTGTTGGGTTGGGTTGGGTTAGGTTGGGTTAGGTTAGGTTAGGTTACGTTAGGTTAGGTTAGGTTAGGTTAGGTTAGGTTACGTTAGGTTATGTTAGGTTAGGTTAGGTTAGGTTAGGTTACGTTAGGTTAGGTTAGGTCAGGTAAGGTTAGGTTAGGTTAGAATAGGTTAGGTTAGGTTAGGTTACGTTAGGTTAGGTTAAGTTAGGTTAGGTTAGGTTTGGTTAGGTTTGGTTAGGTTAGCTTAGGTTAGGTTAGGTTGGGTTGGGTTAGGTTTGGTTAGGTTAGTTTAGGTTAGGTTAGGTTAGGTTAGGTTGGGTTGGGTTAGGTTAGGTTAGGTTAGGTTAGGTAAGGTTAGGTTAGGTTAGGTTAGGTTACGTTAGGTTAAGGTATGAACCGTCGTAAAACCGCATTAAACAATGTCACTTAGTGAGATGCAGTGTTTTTCAGCTTTACAAGTTGGGAACTGCGATATCTAATGTGAAAGCGCATGAAACCGTCGTAATCTTGTAGAAAACATTGTAAAGTAGCAAATAAAACGTTTTCTGACGATAGAAGTGCGAAGGTTCGGTTAGTTTGAACTAGGTAGCGTCGTGAAACGACCAAAAACGACGTCATCTAACGAGATAGTGTTGTTTATTGCGAGTACGAAACTGCGATAGGTAAAATGTTGTGAAAGCACACAAAACGGCATGAACAAGCCAAATACTGCGTGTTGTACCGTTACAAGTGCGAAACTGCTATGTTGTGACATTCTCGGTAAAGCGCATGCAAGTATCGTGAAACCTAAAGAACGATGTCATTTAGCGAGATACAGCGTTCTGTACTGTAATAAGTTGGTGAGAAACTGTGAGGTCAAGCAAATATCGTAATTGTGAACGAAACAGTGTAATTGAGCGTCTTTAGATACAAGTGCGAATGGTAGGTTAGGTTGACATATACACCATCGTAAAACCGCATTAAACAATGTCACTTAGTGAGATGTAGTGTTTTTCAACATTACAAGTCGGGAACTACGATATCTAATGTGAAAGCGCATGAAACCGTCGTAATCTTGCAGAAAACATTGTAAAGTTGCGAGTAAAGCGTTTTCTAACGATAGAAGTGCGAAGGTTAGGTTAGGTTAGGTTAGTTTAGGCTAGGTAGCGTCGTGAAACTACCAAAAACGACGTCATCTAATGAGATAGTGTTGTTTTATTGCGAGTATTAAACTGCGATTGGTGAAATGTTGTGAAAGCACACAAAACGGCATGAACAAGCCAAATACTGCGTGTTCTACCGTTACAAGTGCGAAACTGCTATATTGTGATATTCTCGTTAAAGCGCATGCAAGCATCGTGAAACCTTAAAGAACAATGTCATTTAGCGAGATACAGCGTTCTGTACTGCAATAAGTTGGTGAAAAACTGTGAGGTTATGCAAATATCGTAATTGTGAACGAAACAGTGTAATAGAGCGTTTTTCAATACAAGTACGAATGTTAGGTTAGATTAAGATATGAACCGTCGTAAAACCGCATTAAACAATGTCACTTAGTGAGATGCAGTGTTTTTCACCATTAGAAGTCGGGAACTGCGATATCTAAGTGAAAGCGCTTGCAAACGTCGTTAGGTTAGGTTAGGTTAGGTTAGGTTAGGTTACGTTAGGTTAGGTTTGGTTAGGTTAGGTTAGGTTAGGTTATGTTAGGTTAGGTTGGGTTAGGTTAGGTTAGGTTACGTTAGGTTAAGGTATGAACCGTTGTAAAACCGCAATAAACAATGTCACTTAGTGAGATGCAGTGTTTTTCCCCTTTACAAGTTGGGAACTGCGATATCTAATGTGAAAGCGCTTGAAACCGTCGTAATGTTGTAGAAAGCAATGTAAAGTAGCGAGTAAAACGTTTTCTAACGATAGAAGTGCGAAGGTTATGTTAGGTTGAGTTATGTTAGTTTAAGCTAGGTAGCGTCGTGAAACCACCAAACACGACGTCATCTAACGAGATAGTGTTGTTTTATTGCGAGTATGAAACTGCGATAGGTAAAATGTGAAAGCACACAAAACAGCATGAACAAGCCAAATACTGCGTGTTGTACCGTTACAAGTGCGAAACTGCTATGTTTTGACATTCTCGGTAAAGCGCATGCAAGTATCGTGAAACCTTAAAGAACGATGTCATTTAGCGAGATACAGCGTTCTGTACTGTAATAAGTTGGTGAGAAACTGTGAGGTCAAGCAAATATCGTTATTGTGAACGAAACAGTGTAATTGAGCGTCTTTAGATACAAGTGCGAATGTTAGGTTAGGTTGACATATCAAGCGTCGTAAAACCGCATTAAACAATGTCACTTAGTGAGATGTAGTGTTTTTCAACATTACAAGTCGGGAACTACGATATCTAATGTGAAAGCGCAAGAAACCGTCGTAATCTTGTAGAAAACATTGTAAAGTTGCGAGTAAAACGTTTTCTAACGATAGAAGTGCGAAGGTTAGGTTAGGTTAGGTTAGTTTAAGCTAGGTAGCGTCGTTAAACTACCAAAAACGACGTCATCTAACGAGATAGTGTTGTTTTATAGCGAGTATTAAACTGCGATAGGTGAAATGTTGTGAAAGCACACAAAACGGCATGAACAAGCCAAATACTGCGTGTTCTACCGTTACAAGTGCGAAACTGCTATATTGTGATATTCTCGTTAAAGCGCATGCAAGCATCGTGAAACCTTAAAGAACGATGTCATTTAGCGAGATACAACGTTCTGTACTGCAATAAGTTGGTGAAAAACTGTGAGGTTATGCAAATATGGTAATTGTGAACAAAACAGTGTAATAGAGCGGTTTTAGATACAAGTGCGAATGTTAGGTTAGGTTAAGATATGAACCGTCGTAAAACCGCATTAAACAATGTCAATTAGTGAGATGCAGTGTTTTTCACCATTAAAAGTCGGGAACTGCGATATCTAATGTGAAAGCGCTTGCAACCGTCGTTAGGTTAGGTTAGGTTAGGTTAGGTTAGGTTGGGTTGGGTTGGGTTGGGTTAGGTTAGGTTAGGTTAGGTTAGTTAGGTTGGGTTAGGTTAGTTTAGGTTAGGTTAGGTTAGGTTAGGTTGGGTTGGGTTGGGTTAGGTTAGGTTAGGTTAGGTTAGGTTACGTTAGGTTAAGGTATGAACCGTCGTAAAACCGCATTAAACAATGTCACTTAGTGAGATGCAGTGTTTTTCACCTTTACAAGTTGGGAACTGTGATATCTAATGTGAAAGCGCTTGAAACCGTCGTATTGTTGTAGAAAGCAATGTAAAGTAGCGAGTAAAACGTTTTCTAACGATAGAAGTGCGAAGGTTATGTTAGGTTGAGTTATGTTAGTTTAAGCTAGGTAGCGTCGTGAAACTACCAAAAGCAACGTCATCTAACGAGATAGTGTTGTTTTATTGCGAGTACGAAACTGCGATAGGTGAAATGTTGTGAAAGCACACAAAACGGCATGAACAAGCCAAATACTGCGTGTTGTACCGTTACAAGTGCGAAACTGCTATGTTGTGATATTCTCGTTAAAGCGCATGAAAGCATCGTGAAGCCTTAAAGAACGATGTCATTTAGCGAGATACAGCGTTCTGTACTGCAATAAGTTGGTGAAAAACTGTGAGGTTATGCAAATATCCTAATTGTGAACGAAACAGTGTAATAGAGCGTTTTTTAATACAAGTGCGAATGTTAGGTTAGGTTAAGATATGAACCGTCGTAAAACCGCATTAAACAATGTCACTTAGTGAGATGCAGTGTTTTTCACCAATACAAGTCGGGAACTGCAATATCTAATGTGAAAGCGCTTGCAAACGTCGTTAGGTTAGGGTAGGTTAGGTTAGGTTAGGTTAGGTTACGTTAGGTTAGGTTAGGTTAGGTTAGGGATGTTAGGTAAGGTTTGGTTAGGTTAGGTTAGGTTAGGTTGGGTTAGGTAAGGTTAGGTTAGGTTAAGATATGAACCGCGCTAAAACCGCATTAAACAATGTCACTTAGTGAGATGCTGTGTTTTTCACCATTACAAGTCGGGAACTGCGATATCTAATGTGAAAGCGCTTGCAAACGTCGTTAGGTTAGGTTAGGTTAGGTTACGTTAGGTTAGGTTTGGTTAGGTTATGTTAGGTAAGGTTGGGTTAGGTTAGGTTAGGTTAGGTTAGGTTAAGATATGAACCGCGCTAAAACCGCAATAAACAATGTCACTTAGTGAGATGCAGTGTGTTTCACCTTTACAAGTTGGGAACTGCGATATCTAATGTGAAAGCGCTTGAAACCGTCGTAATGTTGTAGAAAGCAATGTAAAGTAGCGAGTAAAACGTTTTCTAACGATAGAAGTGCGAAGGTTATGTTAGGTTGAGTTATGTTAGTTTAAGCTAGGTAGCGTCGTGAAACCACCAAAAACGACGTCATCTAACGAGATAGTGTTGTTTATTGCGAGTACGAAACTGCGATAGGTAAAATGTTGTGAAAGCACACAAAACGGCATGAACAAGCCAAATACTGCGTGTTGTACCGTTACAAGTGCGAAACTGCTATGTTGTGACATTCTCGGTAAAGCGCATGCAAGTATCGTGAAACCTTAAAGAACGATGTCATTTAGCGAGATACAGCGTTCTGTACTGTAATAAGTTGGTGAGAAACTGTGAGGTCAAGCAAATATCGTAATTGTGAACGAAACAGTGTAATTGAGCGTCTTTAGATACAAGTGCGAATGTTAGGTTAGGTTGACATATCAACCATCGTAAAACCGCATTAAACAATGTCACTTAGTGAGATGTAGTGTTTTTCAACATTACAAGTCGGGAACTACGATATCTAATGTGAAAGCGCATGAAACCGTCGTAATCTTGCAGAAAACATTGTAAAGTTGCGAGTAAAACGTTTTCTAACGATAGAAGTGCGAAGGTTAGGTTAGGTTAGGTTAGTTTAGGCTAGGTAGCGTCGTGAAACTACCAAAAACGACGTCATCTAATGAGATAGTGTTGTTTTATTGCGAGTATTAAACTGCGATAGGTGAAATGTTGTGAAAGCACACAAAACGGCATGAACAAGCCAAATACTGCGTGTTCTACCGTTACAAGTGCGAAACTGCTATATTGTGATATTCTCGTTAAAGCGCATGCAAGCATCGTGAAACCTTAAAGAACAATGTCATTTAGCGAGATACAGCGTTCTGTACTGCAATAAGTTCGTGAAAAACTGTGAGGTTATGCAAATATCGTAATTGTGAACGAAACAGTGTAATAGAGCGTTTTTCAATACAAGTACGAATGTTAGGTTAGGTTAAGATATGAACCGTCGTAAAACCGCATTAAACAATGTCACTTAGTGAGATGCAGTGTTTTTCACCATTACAAGTCGGGAACTGCGATATCTAATGTGAAAGCGCTTGCAAACGTCGTTAGGTTAGGTTAGGTTAGGTTAGGTTAGGTTAGGTTACGTTAGGTTAGGTTTGGTTAGGTTAGGTTAGGTTAGGTTAGGTTATGTTAGGTTAGGTTGGGTTAGGTTAGGTTAGGTTACGTTAGGTTAAGATATGAACCGCGCTAAAACCGCATTAAACAATGTCACTTAGTGAGATGCAGTGTTTTTCACTTTTACAAGTCGTGAACTACGATATCTAATGTGAAAGCGCATGAAACCGTCGTAATCTTGTAGAAAACATTGTAAAGTTGCGAGTAAAACGTTTTCTAACGATAGAAGTGCGAAGGTTAGGTTAGGTTAGGTTAGTTTAGGCTAGGTAGCGTCGTGAAACTACCAAAAACGACGTCATCTAATGAGATAGTGTTGTTTTATTGCGAGTATTAAACTGCGATAGGTGAAATGTTGTGAAAGCACACAAAACGGCATGAACAAGCCAAATACTGCGTGTTCTACCGTTACAAGTGCGAAACTGCTATATTGTGATATTCTCGTTAAAGCGCATGCAAGCATCGTGAAACCTTAAAGAACAATGTCATTTAGCGAGATACAGCGTTCTGTACTGCAATAAGTTGGCGAAAAACTGTGAGGTTATGCAAATATCGTAATTGTGAACGAAACAGTGTAATAGAGCGTTTTTCAATACAAGTACCAATGTTAGGTTAGGTTAAGATATGAACCGTCGTAAAACCGCATTAAACAATGTCACTTAGTGAGATGCAGTGTTTTTCACTATTACAAGTCGGGAACTGCGATATCTAATGTGAAAGCGCTTGCAAACGTCGTTAGGTTAGGTTAGGTTAGGTTAGGTTAGGTTACGTTAGGTTAGGTTTGGTTAGGTTAGGTTAGGTTACGTTATGTTAGGTTAGGTTGGGTTAGGTTAGGTTAGGTTACGTTAGGTCAAGGTATGAACCGTCGTAAAACCGCAATAAACAATGTCACTTAGTGAGATGCAGTGTTTTTCACCATTACAAGTTGGGAACTGCGATATCTAATGTGAAAGCGCTTGAAACCGTCGTAATGTTGTAGAAAGCAATGTAAAGTAGCGAGTAAAACGTTTTCTAACGATAGAAGTGCGAAGGTTATGTTAGGTTGAGTTATGTTAGTTTAAGCTACGTAGCGTCGTGAAACCACCAAAAACGACGTCATCTAACGAGATAGTGTTGTTTTATTGCGAGTACGAAACTGCGATAGGTAAAATGTGAAAGCACACAAAACGGCATGAACAAGCCAAATACTGCGTGTTGTACCGTTACAAGTGCGAAACTGCTATGTTTTGACATTCTCGGTAAAGCGCATGCAAGTATCGTGAAACCTTAAAAAACGATGTCATTTAGCGAGATACAGCGTTCTGTACTGTAATAAGTTGGTGAGAAACTGTGAGGTCAAGCAAATATCGTAATTGTGAACGAAACAGTGTAATTGAGCGTCTTTAGATACAAGTGCGAATGTTAGGTTAGGTTGACATATCAACCGTCGTAAAACCGCATTAAACAGTCACTTAGTGAGATGTAGTGTTTTTCAAGATTACAAGTCGGGAACTACGATATCTAATGTGAAAGCGCATGAAACCGTCGTAATCTTGTAGAAAACATTGTAAAGTTGCGAGTAAAACGTTTTCTAACGATAGAAGTGCGAAGGTTAGGTTAGGTTAGGTTAGTTTAAGCTAGGTAGCGTCGTGAAACTACCAAAAACGACGTCATCTAACGAGATAGTGTTGTTTTATAGCGAGTATTAAACTGCGATAGGTGAAATGTTGTGAAAGCACACAAAACGGCATGAACAAGCCAAATACTGCGTGTTCTACCGTTACAAGTGCGAAACTGCTATATTGTGATATTCTCGTTAAAGCGCATGCAAGCATCGTGAAACCTTAAAGAACAATGTGATTTAGCGAGATACAACGTTCTGTACTGCAATAAGTTGGTGAAAAACTGTGAGGTTATGCAAATATGGTAATTGTGAACAAAACAGTGTAATAGAGCGTTTTTAGATACAAGTGCGAATGTTAGGTTAGGTTAAGATATGAACCGTCGTAAAACCGCATTAAACAATGTCAATTAGTGAGATGCAGTGTTTTTCACCATTAAAAGTCGGGAACTGCGATATCTAATGTGAAAGCGCTTGCAACCGTCGTTAGGTTAGGTTAGGTTAGGTTAGGTTAGGTTAGGTTAGATTAGATTAGGTTAGGTTGGGTTGAGTTGGGTTAGGTTAGGTTAGGTTAGGTTGGGTTAGGTTAGGTTAGGTTAGGTTAGGTTACGTTAGGTTAGGTTAGGTTACGTTAGGTTACGTTAGGTTAGGTAAGGATAATTTGGTTAGGTTAGGTAAGGTTAGGTTAGGTTAGGTTAGGTTGGGTTGGGTGTTGTTGGGTTGGGTTGGGTTAGGTTGGGTTAGGTTAGGTTAGGTTACGTTAGGTTAGGTTAGGTTAGGTTAGGTTAGGTTACGTTAGGTTATGTTAGGTTAGGTTAGGTTAGGTTAGGTTACGTTAGGTTAGGTTAGGTCAGGTAAGGTTAGGTTAGGTTAGAATAGGTTAGGTTAGGTTAGGTTAGGTTACGTTAGGTTAGGTTAAGTTAGGTTAGGTTAGGTTTGGTTAGGTTTGGTTAGGTTAGCTTAGGTTAGGTTAGGTTGGGTTGGGTTAGGTTTGGTTAGGTTAGTTTAGGTTAGGTTAGGTTAGGTTAGGTTGGGTTGGGTTAGGTTAGGTTAGGTTAGGTTAGGTAAGGTTAGGTTAGGTTAGGTTAGGTTACGTTAGGTTAAGGTATGAACCGTCGTAAAACCGCATTAAACAATGTCACTTAGTGAGATGCAGTGTTTTTCAGCTTTACAAGTTGGGAACTGCGATATCTAATGTGAAAGCGCATGAAACCGTCGTAATCTTGTAGAAAACATTGTAAAGTAGCAAATAAAACGTTTTCTGACGATAGAAGTGCGAAGGTTCGGTTAGTTTGAACTAGGTAGCGTCGTGAAACGACCAAAAACGACGTCATCTAACGAGATAGTGTTGTTTATTGCGAGTACGAAACTGCGATAGGTAAAATGTTGTGAAAGCACACAAAACGGCATGAACAAGCCAAATACTGCGTGTTGTACCGTTACAAGTGCGAAACTGCTATGTTGTGACATTCTCGGTAAAGCGCATGCAAGTATCGTGAAACCTAAAGAACGATGTCATTTAGCGAGATACAGCGTTCTGTACTGTAATAAGTTGGTGAGAAACTGTGAGGTCAAGCAAATATCGTAATTGTGAACGAAACAGTGTAATTGAGCGTCTTTAGATACAAGTGCGAATGGTAGGTTAGGTTGACATATCAACCATCGTAAAACCGCATTAAACAATGTCACTTAGTGAGATGTAGTGTTTTTCAACATTACAAGTCGGGAACTACGATATCTAATGTGAAAGCGCATGAAACCGTCGTAATCTTGCAGAAAACATTGTAAAGTTGCGAGTAAAGCGTTTTCTAACGATAGAAGTGCGAAGGTTAGGTTAGGTTAGGTTAGTTTAGGCTAGGTAGCGTCGTGAAACTACCAAAAACGACGTCATCTAATGAGATAGTGTTGTTTTATTGCGAGTATTAAACTGCGATAGGTGAAATGTTGTGAAAGCACACAAAACGGCATGAACAAGCCAAATACTGCGTGTTCTACCGTTACAAGTGCGAAACTGCTATATTGTGATATTCTCGTTAAAGCGCATGCAAGCATCGTGAAACCTTAAAGAACAATGTCATTTAGCGAGATACAGCGTTCTGTACTGCAATAAGTTGGTGAAAAACTGTGAGGTTATGCAAATATCGTAATTGTGAACGAAACAGTGTAATAGAGCGTTTTTCAATACAAGTACGAATGTTAGGTTAGATTAAGATATGAACCGTCGTAAAACCGCATTAAACAATGTCACTTAGTGAGATGCAGTGTTTTTCACCATTAGAAGTCGGGAACTGCGATATCTAAGTGAAAGCGCTTGCAAACGTCGTTAGGTTAGGTTAGGTTAGGTTAGGTTAGGTTACGTTAGGTTAGGTTTGGTTAGGTTAGGTTAGGTTAGGTTATGTTAGGTTAGGTTGGGTTAGGTTAGGTTAGGTTACGTTAGGTTAAGGTATGAACCGTTGTAAAACCGCAATAAACAATGTCACTTAGTGAGATGCAGTGTTTTTCCCCTTTACAAGTTGGGAACTGCGATATCTAATGTGAAAGCGCTTGAAACCGTCGTAATGTTGTAGAAAGCAATGTAAAGTAGCGAGTAAAACGTTTTCTAACGATAGAAGTGCGAAGGTTATGTTAGGTTGAGTTATGTTAGTTTAAGCTAGGTAGCGTCGTGAAACCACCAAACACGACGTCATCTAACGAGATAGTGTTGTTTTATTGCGAGTATGAAACTGCGATAGGTAAAATGTGAAAGCACACAAAACAGCATGAACAAGCCAAATACTGCGTGTTGTACCGTTACAAGTGCGAAACTGCTATGTTTTGACATTCTCGGTAAAGCGCATGCAAGTATCGTGAAACCTTAAAGAACGATGTCATTTAGCGAGATACAGCGTTCTGTACTGTAATAAGTTGGTGAGAAACTGTGAGGTCAAGCAAATATCGTAATTGTGAACGAAACAGTGTAATTGAGCGTCTTTAGATACAAGTGCGAATGTTAGGTTAGGTTGACATATCAAGCGTCGTAAAACCGCATTAAACAATGTCACTTAGTGAGATGTAGTGTTTTTCAACATTACAAGTCGGGAACTACGATATCTAATGTGAAAGCGCAAGAAACCGTCGTAATCTTGTAGAAAACATTGTAAAGTTGCGAGTAAAACGTTTTCTAACGATAGAAGTGCGAAGGTTAGGTTAGGTTAGGTTAGTTTAAGCTAGGTAGCGTCGTTAAACTACCAAAAACGACGTCATCTAACGAGATAGTGTTGTTTTATAGCGAGTATTAAACTGCGATAGGTGAAATGTTGTGAAAGCACACAAAACGGCATGAACAAGCCAAATACTGCGTGTTCTACCGTTACAAGTGCGAAACTGCTATATTGTGATATTCTCGTTAAAGCGCATGCAAGCATCGTGAAACCTTAAAGAACGATGTCATTTAGCGAGATACAACGTTCTGTACTGCAATAAGTTGGTGAAAAACTGTGAGGTTATGCAAATATGGTAATTTTGAACAAAACAGTGTAATAGAGCGGTTTTAGATACAAGTGCGAATGTTAGGTTAGGTTAAGATATGAACCGTCGTAAAACCGCATTAAACAATGTAAATTAGTGAGATGCAGTGTTTTTCACCATTAAAAGTCGGGAACTGCGATATCTAATGTGAAAGCGCTTGCAACCGTCGTTAGGTTAGGTTAGGTTAGGTTAGGTTAGGTTGGGTTGGGTTGGGTTGGGTTAGGTTAGGTTAGGTTAGGTTAGTTAGGTTGGGTTAGGTTAGTTTAGGTTAGGTTAGGTTAGGTTAGGTTGGGTTGGGTTGGGTTAGGTTAGGTTAGGTTAGGTTAGGTTACGTTAGGTTAAGGTATGAACCGTCGTAAAACCGCATTAAACAATGTCACTTAGTGAGATGCAGTGTTTTTCACCTTTACAAGTTGGGAACTGTGATATCTAATGTGAAAGCGCTTGAAACCGTCGTATTGTTGTAGAAAGCAATGTAAAGTAGCGAGTAAAACGTTTTCTAACGATAGAAGTGCGAAGGTTATGTTAGGTTGAGTTATGTTAGTTTAAGCTAGGTAGCGTCGTGAAACTACCAAAAGCAACGTCATCTAACGAGATAGTGTTGTTTTAATGCGAGTACGAAACTGCGATAGGTGAAATGTTGTGAAAGCACACAAAACGGCATGAACAAGCCAAATACTGCGTGTTGTACCGTTACAAGTGCGAAACTGCTATGTTGTGATATTCTCGTTAAAGCGCATGAAAGCATCGTGAAGCCTTAAAGAACGATGTCATTTAGCGAGATACAGCGTTCTGTACTGCAATAAGTTGGTGAAAAACTGTGAGGTTATGCAAATATCCTAATTGTGAACGAAACAGTGTAATAGAGCGTTTTTTAATACAAGTGCGAATGTTAGGTTAGGTTAAGATATGAACCGTCGTAAAACCGCATTAAACAATGTCACTTAGTGAGATGCAGTGTTTTTCACCAATACAAGTCGGGAACTGCAATATCTAATGTGAAAGCGCTTGCAAACGTCGTTAGGTTAGGGTAGGTTAGGTTAGGTTAGGTTAGGTTACGTTAGGTTAGGTTAGGTTAGGTTAGGGATGTTAGGTAAGGTTTGGTTAGGTTAGGTTAGGTTAGGTTGGGTTAGGTAAGGTTAGGTTAGGTTAAGATATGAACCGCGCTAAAACCGCATTAAACAATGTCACTTAGTGAGATGCTGTGTTTTTCACCATTACAAGTCGGGAACTGCGATATCTAATGTGAAAGCGCTTGCAAACGTCGTTAGGTTAGGTTAGGTTAGGTTACGTTAGGTTAGGTTTGGTTAGGTTATGTTAGGTAAGGTTGGGTTAGGTTAGGTTAGGTTAGGTTAGGTTAAGATATGAACCGCGCTAAAACCGCAATAAACAATGTCACTTAGTGAGATGCAGTGTGTTTCACCTTTACAAGTTGGGAACTGCGATATCTAATGTGAAAGCGCTTGAAACCGTCGTAATGTTGTAGAAAGCAATGTAAAGTAGCGAGTAAAACGTTTTCTAACGATAGAAGTGCGAAGGTTATGTTAGGTTGAGTTATGTTAGTTTAAGCTAGGTAGCGTCGTGAAACCACCAAAAACGACGTCATCTAACGAGATAGTGTTGTTTATTGCGAGTACGAAACTGCGATAGGTAAAATGTTGTGAAAGCACACAAAACGGCATGAACAAGCCAAATACTGCGTGTTGTACCGTTACAAGTGCGAAACTGCTATGTTGTGACATTCTCGGTAAAGCGCATGCAAGTATCGTGAAACCTTAAAGAACGATGTCATTTAGCGAGATACAGCGTTCTGTACTGTAATAAGTTGGTGAGAAACTGTGAGGTCAAGCAAATATCGTAATTGTGAACGAAACAGTGTAATTGAGCGTCTTTAGATACAAGTGCGAATGTTAGGTTAGGTTGACATATCAACCATCGTAAAACCGCATTAAACAATGTCACTTAGTGAGATGTAGTGTTTTTCAACATTACAAGTCGGGAACTACGATATCTAATGTGAAAGCGCATGAAACCGTCGTAATCTTGCAGAAAACATTGTAAAGTTGCGAGTAAAACGTTTTCTAACGATAGAAGTGCGAAGGTTAGGTTAGGTTAGGTTAGTTTAGGCTAGGTAGCGTCGTGAAACTACCAAAAACGACGTCATCTAATGAGATAGTGTTGTTTTATTGCGAGTATTAAACTGCGATAGGTGAAATGTTGTGAAAGCACACAAAACGGCATGAACAAGCCAAATACTGCGTGTTCTACCGTTACAAGTGCGAAACTGCTATATTGTGATATTCTCGTTAAAGCGCATGCAAGCATCGTGAAACCTTAAAGAACAATGTCATTTAGCGAGATACAGCGTTCTGTACTGCAATAAGTTCGTGAAAAACTGTGAGGTTATGCAAATATCGTAATTGTGAACGAAACAGTGTAATAGAGCGTTTTTCAATACAAGTACGAATGTTAGGTTAGGTTAAGATATGAACCGTCGTAAAACCGCATTAAACAATGTCACTTAGTGAGATGCAGTGTTTTTCACCATTACAAGTCGGGAACTGCGATATCTAATGTGAAAGCGCTTGCAAACGTCGTTAGGTTAGGTTAGGTTAGGTTAGGTTAGGTTAGGTTACGTTAGGTTAGGTTTGGTTAGGTTAGGTTAGGTTAGGTTAGGTTATGTTAGGTTAGGTTGGGTTAGGTTAGGTTAGGTTACGTTAGGTTAAGATATGAACCGCGCTAAAACCGCATTAAACAATGTCACTTAGTGAGATGCAGTGTTTTTCACTTTTACAAGTCGTGAACTACGATATCTAATGTGAAAGCGCATGAAACCGTCGTAATCTTGTAGAAAACATTGTAAAGTTGCGAGTAAAACGTTTTCTAACGATAGAAGTGCGAAGGTTAGGTTAGGTTAGGTTAGTTTAGGCTAGGTAGCGTCGTGAAACTACCAAAAACGACGTCATCTAATGAGATAGTGTTGTTTTATTGCGAGTATTAAACTGCGATAGGTGAAATGTTGTGAAAGCACACAAAACGGCGTGAACAAGCCAAATACTGCGTGTTCTACCGTTACAAGTGCGAAACTGCTATATTGTGATATTCTCGTTAAAGCGCATGCAAGCATCGTGAAACCTTAAAGAACAATGTCATTTAGCGAGATACAGCGTTCTGTACTGCAATAAGTTGGCGAAAAACTGTGAGGTTATGCAAATATCGTAATTGTGAACGAAACAGTGTAATAGAGCGTTTTTCAATACAAGTACCAATGTTAGGTTAGGTTAAGATATGAACCGTCGTAAAACCGCATTAAACAATGTCACTTAGTGAGATGCAGTGTTTTTCACTATTACAAGTCGGGAACTGCGATATCTAATGTGAAAGCGCTTGCAAACGTCGTTAGGTTAGGTTAGGTTAGGTTAGGTTAGGTTACGTTAGGTTAGGTTTGGTTAGGTTAGGTTAGGTTACGTTATGTTAGGTTAGGTTGGGTTAGGTTAGGTTAGGTTACGTTAGGTCAAGGTATGAACCGTCGTAAAACCGCAATAAACAATGTCACTTAGTGAGATGCAGTGTTTTTCACCATTACAAGTTGGGAACTGCGATATCTAATGTGAAAGCGCTTGAAACCGTCGTAATGTTGTAGAAAGCAATGTAAAGTAGCGAGTAAAACGTTTTCTAACGATAGAAGTGCGAAGGTTATGTTAGGTTGAGTTATGTTAGTTTAAGCTACGTAGCGTCGTGAAACCACCAAAAACGACGTCATCTAACGAGATAGTGTTGTTTTATTGCGAGTACGAAACTGCGATAGGTAAAATGTGAAAGCACACAAAACGGCATGAACAAGCCAAATACTGCGTGTTGTACCGTTACAAGTGCGAAACTGCTATGTTTTGACATTCTCGGTAAAGCGCATGCAAGTATCGTGAAACCTTAAAAAACGATGTCATTTAGCGAGATACAGCGTTCTGTACTGTAATAAGTTGGTGAGAAACTGTGAGGTCAAGCAAATATCGTAATTGTGAACGAAACAGTGTAATTGAGCGTCTTTAGATACAAGTGCGAATGTTAGGTTAGGTTGACATATCAACCGTCGTAAAACCGCATTAAACAGTCACTTAGTGAGATGTAGTGTTTTTCAAGATTACAAGTCGGGAACTACGATATCTAATGTGAAAGCGCATGAAACCGTCGTAATCTTGTAGAAAACATTGTAAAGTTGCGAGTAAAACGTTTTCTAACGATAGAAGTGCGAAGGTTAGGTTAGGTTAGGTTAGTTTAAGCTAGGTAGCGTCGTGAAACTACCAAAAACGACGTCATCTAACGAGATAGTGTTGTTTTATAGCGAGTATTAAACTGCGATAGGTGAAATGTTGTGAAAGCACACAAAACGGCATGAACAAGCCAAATACTGCGTGTTCTACCGTTACAAGTGCGAAACTGCTATATTGTGATATTCTCGTTAAAGCGCATGCAAGCATCGTGAAACCTTAAAGAACAATGTGATTTAGCGAGATACAACGTTCTGTACTGCAATAAGTTGGTGAAAAACTGTGAGGTTATGCAAATATGGTAATTGTGAACAAAACAGTGTAATAGAGCGTTTTTAGATACAAGTGCGAATGTTAGGTTAGGTTAAGATATGAACCGTCGTAAAACCGCATTAAACAATGTCAATTAGTGAGATGCAGTGTTTTTCACCATTAAAAGTCGGGAACTGCGATATCTAATGTGAAAGCGCTTGCAACCGTCGTTAGGTTAGGTTAGGTTAGGTTAGGTTAGGTTAGATTAGGTTAGGTTGGGTTGAGTTGGGTTAGGTTAGGTTAGGTTAGGTTGGGTTAGGTTAGGTTAGGTTAGGTTAGGTTACGTTAGGTTAGGTTAGGTTACGTTAGGTTACGTTAGGTTAGGTAAGGATAATTTGGTTAGGTTAGGTAAGGTTAGGTTAGGTTAGGTTAGGTTGGGTTGGGTGTTGTTGGGTTGGGTTGGGTTAGGTTGGGTTAGGTTAGGTTAGGTTACGTTAGGTTAGGTTAGGTTAGGTTAGGTTAGGTTACGTTAGGTTATGTTAGGTTAGGTTAGGTTAGGTTAGGTTACGTTAGGTTAGGTTAGGTCAGGTAAGGTTAGGTTAGGTTAGAATAGGTTAGGTTAGGTTAGGTTAGGTTACGTTAGGTTAGGTTAAGTTAGGTTAGGTTAGGTTTGGTTAGGTTTGGTTAGGTTAGCTTAGGTTAGGTTAGGTTGGGTTGGGTTAGGTTTGGTTAGGTTAGTTTAGGTTAGGTTAGGTTAGGTTAGGTTGGGTTGGGTTAGGTTAGGTTAGGTTAGGTTAGGTAAGGTTAGGTTAGGTTAGGTTAGGTTACGTTAGGTTAAGGTATGAACCGTCGTAAAACCGCATTAAACAATGTCACTTAGTGAGATGCAGTGTTTTTCAGCTTTACAAGTTGGGAACTGCGATATCTAATGTGAAAGCGCTTGAAACCGTCGTAATGTTGTAGAAAGCAATGTAAAGTAGCGAGTAAAACGTTTTCTAACGATAGAAGTGCGAAGGTTATGTTAGGTTGAGTTATGTTAGTTTAAGCTAGGTAGCGTCGTGAAACCACCAAAAACGACGTCATCTAACGAGATAGTGTTGTTTATTGCGAGTACGAAACTGCGATAGGTAAAATGTTGTGAAAGCACACAAAACGGCATGAACAAGCCAAATACTGCGTGTTGTACCGTTACAAGTGCGAAACTGCTATGTTGTGACATTCTCGGTAAAGCGCATGCAAGTATCGTGAAACCTTAAAGAACGATGTCATTTAGCGAGATACAGCGTTCTGTACTGTAATAAGTTGGTGAGAAACTGTGAGGTCAAGCAAATATCGTAATTGTGAACGAAACAGTGTAATTGAGCGTCTTTAGATACAAGTGCGAATGTTAGGTTAGGTTGACATATCAACCATCGTAAAACCGCATTAAACAATGTCACTTAGTGAGATGTAGTGTTTTTCAACATTACAAGTCGGGAACTACGATATCTAATGTGAAAGCGCATGAAACCGTCGTAATCTTGCAGAAAACATTGTAAAGTTGCGAGTAAAACGTTTTCTAACGATAGAAGTGCGAAGGTTAGGTTAGGTTAGGTTAGTTTAGGCTAGGTAGCGTCGTGAAACTACCAAAAACGACGTCATCTAATGAGATAGTGTTGTTTTATTGCGAGTATTAAACTGCGATAGGTGAAATGTTGTGAAAGCACACAAAACGGCATGAACAAGCCAAATACTGCGTGTTCTACCGTTACAAGTGCGAAACTGCTATATTGTGATATTCTCGTTAAAGCGCATGCAAGCATCGTGAAACCTTAAAGAACAATGTCATTTAGCGAGATACAGCGTTCTGTACTGCAATAAGTTCGTGAAAAACTGTGAGGTTATGCAAATATCGTAATTGTGAACGAAACAGTGTAATAGAGCGTTTTTCAATACAAGTACGAATGTTAGGTTAGGTTAAGATATGAACCGTCGTAAAACCGCATTAAACAATGTCACTTAGTGAGATGCAGTGTTTTTCACCATTACAAGTCGGGAACTGCGATATCTAATGTGAAAGCGCTTGCAAACGTCGTTAGGTTAGGTTAGGTTAGGTTAGGTTAGGTTAGGTTACGTTAGGTTAGGTTTGGTTAGGTTAGGTTAGGTTAGGTTAGGTTATGTTAGGTTAGGTTGGGTTAGGTTAGGTTAGGTTACGTTAGGTTAAGATATGAACCGCGCTAAAACCGCATTAAACAATGTCACTTAGTGAGATGCAGTGTTTTTCACTTTTACAAGTCGTGAACTACGATATCTAATGTGAAAGCGCATGAAACCGTCGTAATCTTGTAGAAAACATTGTAAAGTTGCGAGTAAAACGTTTTCTAACGATAGAAGTGCGAAGGTTAGGTTAGGTTAGGTTAGTTTAGGCTAGGTAGCGTCGTGAAACTACCAAAAACGACGTCATCTAATGAGATAGTGTTGTTTTATTGCGAGTATTAAACTGCGATAGGTGAAATGTTGTGAAAGCACACAAAACGGCATGAACAAGCCAAATACTGCGTGTTCTACCGTTACAAGTGCGAAACTGCTATATTGTGATATTCTCGTTAAAGCGCATGCAAGCATCGTGAAACCTTAAAGAACAATGTCATTTAGCGAGATACAGCGTTCTGTACTGCAATAAGTTGGCGAAAAACTGTGAGGTTATGCAAATATCGTAATTGTGAACGAAACAGTGTAATAGAGCGTTTTTCAATACAAGTACCAATGTTAGGTTAGGTTAAGATATGAACCGTCGTAAAACCGCATTAAACAATGTCACTTAGTGAGATGCAGTGTTTTTCACTATTACAAGTCGGGAACTGCGATATCTAATGTGAAAGCGCTTGCAAACGTCGTTAGGTTAGGTTAGGTTAGGTTAGGTTAGGTTACGTTAGGTTAGGTTTGGTTAGGTTAGGTTAGGTTACGTTATGTTAGGTTAGGTTGGGTTAGGTTAGGTTAGGTTACGTTAGGTCAAGGTATGAACCGTCGTAAAACCGCAATAAACAATGTCACTTAGTGAGATGCAGTGTTTTTCACCATTACAAGTTGGGAACTGCGATATCTAATGTGAAAGCGCTTGAAACCGTCGTAATGTTGTAGAAAGCAATGTAAAGTAGCGAGTAAAACGTTTTCTAACGATAGAAGTGCGAAGGTTATGTTAGGTTGAGTTATGTTAGTTTAAGCTACGTAGCGTCGTGAAACCACCAAAAACGACGTCATCTAACGAGATAGTGTTGTTTTATTGCGAGTACGAAACTGCGATAGGTAAAATGTGAAAGCACACAAAACGGCATGAACAAGCCAAATACTGCGTGTTGTACCGTTACAAGTGCGAAACTGCTATGTTTTGACATTCTCGGTAAAGCGCATGCAAGTATCGTGAAACCTTAAAAAACGATGTCATTTAGCGAGATACAGCGTTCTGTACTGTAATAAGTTGGTGAGAAACTGTGAGGTCAAGCAAATATCGTAATTGTGAACGAAACAGTGTAATTGAGCGTCTTTAGATACAAGTGCGAATGTTAGGTTAGGTTGACATATCAACCGTCGTAAAACCGCATTAAACAGTCACTTAGTGAGATGTAGTGTTTTTCAAGATTACAAGTCGGGAACTACGATATCTAATGTGAAAGCGCATGAAACCGTCGTAATCTTGTAGAAAACATTGTAAAGTTGCGAGTAAAACGTTTTCTAACGATAGAAGTGCGAAGGTTAGGTTAGGTTAGGTTAGTTTAAGCTAGGTAGCGTCGTGAAACTACCAAAAACGACGTCATCTAACGAGATAGTGTTGTTTTATAGCGAGTATTAAACTGCGATAGGTGAAATGTTGTGAAAGCACACAAAACGGCATGAACAAGCCAAATACTGCGTGTTCTACCGTTACAAGTGCGAAACTGCTATATTGTGATATTCTCGTTAAAGCGCATGCAAGCATCGTGAAACCTTAAAGAACAATGTGATTTAGCGAGATACAACGTTCTGTACTGCAATAAGTTGGTGAAAAACTGTGAGGTTATGCAAATATGGTAATTGTGAACAAAACAGTGTAATAGAGCGTTTTTAGATACAAGTGCGAATGTTAGGTTAGGTTAAGATATGAACCGTCGTAAAACCGCATTAAACAATGTCAATTAGTGAGATGCAGTGTTTTTCACCATTAAAAGTCGGGAACTGCGATATCTAATGTGAAAGCGCTTGCAACCGTCGTTAGGTTAGGTTAGGTTAGGTTAGGTTAGGTTAGATTAGGTTAGGTTGGGTTGAGTTGGGTTAGGTTAGGTTAGGTTAGGTTGGGTTAGGTTAGGTTAGGTTAGGTTAGGTTACGTTAGGTTAGGTTAGGTTACGTTAGGTTACGTTAGGTTAGGTAAGGATAATTTGGTTAGGTTAGGTAAGGTTAGGTTAGGTTAGGTTAGGTTGGGTTGGGTGTTGTTGGGTTGGGTTGGGTTAGGTTGGGTTAGGTTAGGTTAGGTTACGTTAGGTTAGGTTAGGTTAGGTTAGGTTAGGTTACGTTAGGTTATGTTAGGTTAGGTTAGGTTAGGTTAGGTTACGTTAGGTTAGGTTAGGTCAGGTAAGGTTAGGTTAGGTTAGAATAGGTTAGGTTAGGTTAGGTTAGGTTACGTTAGGTTAGGTTAAGTTAGGTTAGGTTAGGTTTGGTTAGGTTTGGTTAGGTTAGCTTAGGTTAGGTTAGGTTGGGTTGGGTTAGGTTTGGTTAGGTTAGTTTAGGTTAGGTTAGGTTAGGTTAGGTTGGGTTGGGTTAGGTTAGGTTAGGTTAGGTTAGGTAAGGTTAGGTTAGGTTAGGTTAGGTTACGTTAGGTTAAGGTATGAACCGTCGTAAAACCGCATTAAACAATGTCACTTAGTGAGATGCAGTGTTTTTCAGCTTTACAAGTTGGGAACTGCGATATCTAATGTGAAAGCGCATGAAACCGTCGTAATCTTGTAGAAAACATTGTAAAGTAGCAAATAAAACGTTTTCTGACGATAGAAGTGCGAAGGTTCGGTTAGTTTGAACTAGGTAGCGTCGTGAAACGACCAAAAACGACGTCATCTAACGAGATAGTGTTGTTTATTGCGAGTACGAAACTGCGATAGGTAAAATGTTGTGAAAGCACACAAAACGGCATGAACAAGCCAAATACTGCGTGTTGTACCGTTACAAGTGCGAAACTGCTATGTTGTGACATTCTCGGTAAAGCGCATGCAAGTATCGTGAAACCTAAAGAACGATGTCATTTAGCGAGATACAGCGTTCTGTACTGTAATAAGTTGGTGAGAAACTGTGAGGTCAAGCAAATATCGTAATTGTGAACGAAACAGTGTAATTGAGCGTCTTTAGATACAAGTGCGAATGGTAGGTTAGGTTGACATATCAACCATCGTAAAACCGCATTAAACAATGTCACTTAGTGAGATGTAGTGTTTTTCAACATTACAAGTCGGGAACTACGATATCTAATGTGAAAGCGCATGAAACCGTCGTAATCTTGCAGAAAACATTGTAAAGTTGCGAGTAAAGCGTTTTCTAACGATAGAAGTGCGAAGGTTAGGTTAGGTTAGGTTAGTTTAGGCTAGGTAGCGTCGTGAAACTACCAAAAACGACGTCATCTAATGAGATAGTGTTGTTTTATTGCGAGTATTAAACTGCGATAGGTGAAATGTTGTGAAAGCACACAAAACGGCATGAACAAGCCAAATACTGCGTGTTCTACCGTTACAAGTGCGAAACTGCTATATTGTGATATTCTCGTTAAAGCGCATGCAAGCATCGTGAAACCTTAAAGAACAATGTCATTTAGCGAGATACAGCGTTCTGTACTGCAATAAGTTGGTGAAAAACTGTGAGGTTATGCAAATATCGTAATTGTGAACGAAACAGTGTAATAGAGCGTTTTTCAATACAAGTACGAATGTTAGGTTAGATTAAGATATGAACCGTCGTAAAACCGCATTAAACAATGTCACTTAGTGAGATGCAGTGTTTTTCACCATTAGAAGTCGGGAACTGCGATATCTAAGTGAAAGCGCTTGCAAACGTCGTTAGGTTAGGTTAGGTTAGGTTAGGTTAGGTTACGTTAGGTTAGGTTTGGTTAGGTTAGGTTAGGTTAGGTTATGTTAGGTTAGGTTGGGTTAGGTTAGGTTAGGTTACGTTAGGTTAAGGTATGAACCGTTGTAAAACCGCAATAAACAATGTCACTTAGTGAGATGCAGTGTTTTTCCCCTTTACAAGTTGGGAACTGCGATATCTAATGTGAAAGCGCTTGAAACCGTCGTAATGTTGTAGAAAGCAATGTAAAGTAGCGAGTAAAACGTTTTCTAACGATAGAAGTGCGAAGGTTATGTTAGGTTGAGTTATGTTAGTTTAAGCTAGGTAGCGTCGTGAAACCACCAAACACGACGTCATCTAACGAGATAGTGTTGTTTTATTGCGAGTATGAAACTGCGATAGGTAAAATGTGAAAGCACACAAAACAGCATGAACAAGCCAAATACTGCGTGTTGTACCGTTACAAGTGCGAAACTGCTATGTTTTGACATTCTCGGTAAAGCGCATGCAAGTATCGTGAAACCTTAAAGAACGATGTCATTTAGCGAGATACAGCGTTCTGTACTGTAATAAGTTGGTGAGAAACTGTGAGGTCAAGCAAATATCGTAATTGTGAACGAAACAGTGTAATTGAGCGTCTTTAGATACAAGTGCGAATGTTAGGTTAGGTTGACATATCAAGCGTCGTAAAACCGCATTAAACAATGTCACTTAGTGAGATGTAGTGTTTTTCAACATTACAAGTCGGGAACTACGATATCTAATGTGAAAGCGCATGAAACCGTCGTAATCTTGCAGAAAACATTGTAAAGTTGCGAGTAAAGCGTTTTCTAACGATAGAAGTGCGAAGGTTAGGTTAGGTTAGGTTAGTTTAGGCTAGGTAGCGTCGTGAAACTACCAAAAACGACGTCATCTAATGAGATAGTGTTGTTTTATTGCGAGTATTAAACTGCGATAGGTGAAATGTTGTGAAAGCACACAAAACGGCATGAACAAGCCAAATACTGCGTGTTCTACCGTTACAAGTGCGAAACTGCTATATTGTGATATTCTCGTTAAAGCGCATGCAAGCATCGTGAAACCTTAAAGAACAATGTCATTTAGCGAGATACAGCGTTCTGTACTGCAATAAGTTGGTGAAAAACTGTGAGGTTATGCAAATATCGTAATTGTGAACGAAACAGTGTAATAGAGCGTTTTTCAATACAAGTACGAATGTTAGGTTAGATTAAGATATGAACCGTCGTAAAACCGCATTAAACAATGTCACTTAGTGAGATGCAGTGTTTTTCACCATTACAAGTCGGGAACTGCGATATCTAATGTGAAAGCGCTTGCAAACGTCGTTAGGTTAGGTTAGGTTAGGTTAGGTTAGGTTAGGTTACGTTAGGTTAGGTTTGGTTAGGTTAGGTTAGGTTAGGTTATGTTAGGTTAGGTTGGGTTAGGTTAGGTTAGGTTACGTTAGGTTAAGGTATGAACCGTTGTAAAACCGCAATAAACAATGTCACTTAGTGAGATGCAGTGTTTTTCCCCTTTACAAGTTGGGAACTGCGATATCTAATGTGAAAGCGCTTGAAACCGTCGTAATGTTGTAGAAAGCAATGTAAAGTAGCGAGTAAAACGTTTTCTAACGATAGAAGTGCGAAGGTTATGTTAGGTTGAGTTATGTTAGTTTAAGCTAGGTAGCGTCGTGAAACCACCAAACACGACGTCATCTAACGAGATAGTGTTGTTTTATTGCGAGTATGAAACTGCGATAGGTAAAATGTGAAAGCACACAAAACAGCATGAACAAGCCAAATACTGCGTGTTGTACCGTTACAAGTGCGAAACTGCTATGTTTTGACATTCTCGGTAAAGCGCATGCAAGTATCGTGAAACCTTAAAGAACGATGTCATTTAGCGAGATACAGCGTTCTGTACTGTAATAAGTTGGTGAGAAACTGTGAGGTCAAGCAAATATCGTAATTGTGAACGAAACAGTGTAATTGAGCGTCTTTAGATACAAGTGCGAATGTTAGGTTAGGTTGACATATCAAGCGTCGTAAAACCGCATTAAACAATGTCACTTAGTGAGATGTAGTGTTTTTCAACATTACAAGTCGGGAACTACGATATCTAATGTGAAAGCGCAAGAAACCGTCGTAATCTTGTAGAAAACATTGTAAAGTTGCGAGTAAAACGTTTTCTAACGATAGAAGTGCGAAGGTTAGGTTAGGTTAGGTTAGTTTAAGCTAGGTAGCGTCGTTAAACTACCAAAAACGACGTCATCTAACGAGATAGTGTTGTTTTATAGCGAGTATTAAACTGCGATAGGTGAAATGTTGTGAAAGCACACAAAACGGCATGAACAAGCCAAATACTGCGTGTTCTACCGTTACAAGTGCGAAACTGCTATATTGTGATATTCTCGTTAAAGCGCATGCAAGCATCGTGAAACCTTAAAGAACGATGTCATTTAGCGAGATACAACGTTCTGTACTGCAATAAGTTGGTGAAAAACTGTGAGGTTATGCAAATATGGTAATTGTGAACAAAACAGTGTAATAGAGCGGTTTTAGATACAAGTGCGAATGTTAGGTTAGGTTAAGATATGAACCGTCGTAAAACCGCATTAAACAATGTCAATTAGTGAGATGCAGTGTTTTTCACCATTAAAAGTCGGGAACTGCGATATCTAATGTGAAAGCGCTTGCAACCGTCGTTAGGTTAGGTTAGGTTAGGTTAGGTTAGGTTGGGTTGGGTTGGGTTGGGTTAGGTTAGGTTAGGTTAGGTTAGTTAGGTTGGGTTAGGTTAGTTTAGGTTAGGTTAGGTTAGGTTAGGTTGGGTTGGGTTGGGTTAGGTTAGGTTAGGTTAGGTTAGGTTACGTTAGGTTAAGGTATGAACCGTCGTAAAACCGCATTAAACAATGTCACTTAGTGAGATGCAGTGTTTTTCACCTTTACAAGTTGGGAACTGTGATATCTAATGTGAAAGCGCTTGAAACCGTCGTATTGTTGTAGAAAGCAATGTAAAGTAGCGAGTAAAACGTTTTCTAACGATAGAAGTGCGAAGGTTATGTTAGGTTGAGTTATGTTAGTTTAAGCTAGGTAGCGTCGTGAAACTACCAAAAGCAACGTCATCTAACGAGATAGTGTTGTTTTATTGCGAGTACGAAACTGCGATAGGTGAAATGTTGTGAAAGCACACAAAACGGCATGAACAAGCCAAATACTGCGTGTTGTACCGTTACAAGTGCGAAACTGCTATGTTGTGATATTCTCGTTAAAGCGCATGAAAGCATCGTGAAGCCTTAAAGAACGATGTCATTTAGCGAGATACAGCGTTCTGTACTGCAATAAGTTGGTGAAAAACTGTGAGGTTATGCAAATATCCTAATTGTGAACGAAACAGTGTAATAGAGCGTTTTTTAATACAAGTGCGAATGTTAGGTTAGGTTAAGATATGAACCGTCGTAAAACCGCATTAAACAATGTCACTTAGTGAGATGCAGTGTTTTTCACCAATACAAGTCGGGAACTGCAATATCTAATGTGAAAGCGCTTGCAAACGTCGTTAGGTTAGGGTAGGTTAGGTTAGGTTAGGTTAGGTTACGTTAGGTTAGGTTAGGTTAGGTTAGGGATGTTAGGTAAGGTTTGGTTAGGTTAGGTTAGGTTAGGTTGGGTTAGGTAAGGTTAGGTTAGGTTAAGATATGAACCGCGCTAAAACCGCATTAAACAATGTCACTTAGTGAGATGCTGTGTTTTTCACCATTACAAGTCGGGAACTGCGATATCTAATGTGAAAGCGCTTGCAAACGTCGTTAGGTTAGGTTAGGTTAGGTTACGTTAGGTTAGGTTTGGTTAGGTTATGTTAGGTAAGGTTGGGTTAGGTTAGGTTAGGTTAGGTTAGGTTAAGATATGAACCGCGCTAAAACCGCAATAAACAATGTCACTTAGTGAGATGCAGTGTGTTTCACCTTTACAAGTTGGGAACTGCGATATCTAATGTGAAAGCGCTTGAAACCGTCGTAATGTTGTAGAAAGCAATGTAAAGTAGCGAGTAAAACGTTTTCTAACGATAGAAGTGCGAAGGTTATGTTAGGTTGAGTTATGTTAGTTTAAGCTAGGTAGCGTCGTGAAACCACCAAAAACGACGTCATCTAACGAGATAGTGTTGTTTATTGCGAGTACGAAACTGCGATAGGTAAAATGTTGTGAAAGCACACAAAACGGCATGAACAAGCCAAATACTGCGTGTTGTACCGTTACAAGTGCGAAACTGCTATGTTGTGACATTCTCGGTAAAGCGCATGCAAGTATCGTGAAACCTTAAAGAACGATGTCATTTAGCGAGATACAGCGTTCTGTACTGTAATAAGTTGGTGAGAAACTGTGAGGTCAAGCAAATATCGTAATTGTGAACGAAACAGTGTAATTGAGCGTCTTTAGATACAAGTGCGAATGTTAGGTTAGGTTGACATATCAACCATCGTAAAACCGCATTAAACAATGTCACTTAGTGAGATGTAGTGTTTTTCAACATTACAAGTCGGGAACTACGATATCTAATGTGAAAGCGCATGAAACCGTCGTAATCTTGCAGAAAACATTGTAAAGTTGCGAGTAAAACGTTTTCTAACGATAGAAGTGCGAAGGTTAGGTTAGGTTAGGTTAGTTTAGGCTAGGTAGCGTCGTGAAACTACCAAAAACGACGTCATCTAATGAGATAGTGTTGTTTTATTGCGAGTATTAAACTGCGATAGGTGAAATGTTGTGAAAGCACACAAAACGGCATGAACAAGCCAAATACTGCGTGTTCTACCGTTACAAGTGCGAAACTGCTATATTGTGATATTCTCGTTAAAGCGCATGCAAGCATCGTGAAACCTTAAAGAACAATGTCATTTAGCGAGATACAGCGTTCTGTACTGCAATAAGTTCGTGAAAAACTGTGAGGTTATGCAAATATCGTAATTGTGAACGAAACAGTGTAATAGAGCGTTTTTCAATACAAGTACGAATGTTAGGTTAGGTTAAGATATGAACCGTCGTAAAACCGCATTAAACAATGTCACTTAGTGAGATGCAGTGTTTTTCACCATTACAAGTCGGGAACTGCGATATCTAATGTGAAAGCGCTTGCAAACGTCGTTAGGTTAGGTTAGGTTAGGTTAGGTTAGGTTTGGTTAGGTTAGGTTAGGTTACGTTATGTTAGGTTAGGTTGGGTTAGGTTAGGTTAGGTTACGTTAGGTCAAGGTATGAACCGTCGTAAAACCGCAATAAACAATGTCACTTAGTGAGATGCAGTGTTTTTCACCATTACAAGTTGGGAACTGCGATATCTAATGTGAAAGCGCTTGAAACCGTCGTAATGTTGTAGAAAGCAATGTAAAGTAGCGAGTAAAACGTTTTCTAACGATAGAAGTGCGAAGGTTATGTTAGGTTGAGTTATGTTAGTTTAAGCTACGTAGCGTCGTGAAACCACCAAAAACGACGTCATCTAACGAGATAGTGTTGTTTTATTGCGAGTACGAAACTGCGATAGGTAAAATGTGAAAGCACACAAAACGGCATGAACAAGCCAAATACTGCGTGTTGTACCGTTACAAGTGCGAAACTGCTATGTTTTGACATTCTCGGTAAAGCGCATGCAAGTATCGTGAAACCTTAAAAAACGATGTCATTTAGCGAGATACAGCGTTCTCTACTGTAATAAGTTGGTGAGAAACTGTGAGGTCAAGCAAATATCGTAATTGTGAACGAAACAGTGTAATTGAGCGTCTTTAGATACAAGTGCGAATGTTAGGTTAGGTTGACATATCAACCGTCGTAAAACCGCATTAAACAGTCACTTAGTGAGATGTAGTGTTTTTCAAGATTACAAGTCGGGAACTACGATATCTAATGTGAAAGCGCATGAAACCGTCGTAATCTTGTAGAAAACATTGTAAAGTTGCGAGTAAAACGTTTTCTAACGATAGAAGTGCGAAGGTTAGGTTAGGTTAGGTTAGTTTAAGCTAGGTAGCGTCGTGAAACTACCAAAAACGACGTCATCTAACGAGATAGTGTTGTTTTATAGCGAGTATTAAACTGCGATAGGTGAAATGTTGTGAAAGCACACAAAACGGCATGAACAAGCCAAATACTGCGTGTTCTACCGTTACAAGTGCGAAACTGCTATATTGTGATATTCTCGTTAAAGCGCATGCAAGCATCGTGAAACCTTAAAGAACAATGTGATTTAGCGAGATACAACGTTCTGTACTGCAATAAGTTGGTGAAAAACTGTGAGGTTATGCAAATATGGTAATTGTGAACAAAACAGTGTAATAGAGCGTTTTTAGATACAAGTGCGAATGTTAGGTTAGGTTAAGATATGAACCGTCGTAAAACCGCATTAAACAATGTCAATTAGTGAGATGCAGTGTTTTTCACCATTAAAAGTCGGGAACTGCGATATCTAATGTGAAAGCGCTTGCAACCGTCGTTAGGTTAGGTTAGGTTAGGTTAGGTTAGGTTAGATTAGGTTAGGTTGGGTTGAGTTGGGTTAGGTTAGGTTAGGTTAGGTTGGGTTAGGTTAGGTTAGGTTAGGTTAGGTTACGTTAGGTTAGGTTAGGTTACGTTAGGTTACGTTAGGTTAGGTAAGGATAATTTGGTTAGGTTAGGTAAGGTTAGGTTAGGTTAGGTTAGGTTGGGTTGGGTGTTGTTGGGTTGGGTTGGGTTGGGTTAGGTTGGGTTAGGTTAGGTTAGGTTACGTTAGGTTAGGTTAGGTTAGGTTACGTTAGGTTATGTTAGGTTAGGTTAGGTTAGGTTAGGTTACGTTAGGTTAGGTTAGGTCAGGTAAGGTTAGGTTAGGTTAGAATAGGTTAGGTTAGGTTAGGTTACGTTAGGTTAGGTTAAGTTAGGTTAGGTTAGGTTTGGTTAGGTTTGGTTAGGTTAGCTTAGGTTAGGTTAGGTTGGGTTGGGTTAGGTTTGGTTAGGTTAGTTTAGGTTAGGTTAGGTTAGGTTAGGTTAGGTTAGGTTGGGTTGGGTTAGGTTAGGTTAGGTTAGGTAAGGTTAGGTTAGGTTAGGTTAGCTTACGTTAGGTTAAGGTATGAACCGTCGTAAAACCGCATTAAACAATGTCACTTAGTGAGATGCAGTGTTTTTCAGCTTTACAAGTTGGGAACTGCGATATCTAATGTGAAAGCGCATGAAACCGTCGTAATCTTGTAGAAAACATTGTAAAGTAGCAAATAAAACGTTTTCTGACGATAGAAGTGCGAAGGTTCGGTTAGTTTGAACTAGGTAGCGTCGTGAAACGACCAAAAACGACGTCATCTAACGAGATAGTGTTGTTTATTGCGAGTACGAAACTGCGATAGGTAAAATGTTGTGAAAGCACACAAAACGGCATGAACAAGCCAAATACTGCGTGTTGTACCGTTACAAGTGCGAAACTGCTATGTTGTGACATTCTCGGTAAAGCGCATGCAAGTATCGTGAAACCTAAAGAACGATGTCATTTAGCGAGATACAGCGTTCTGTACTGTAATAAGTTGGTGAGAAACTGTGAGGTCAAGCAAATATCGTAATTGTGAACGAAACAGTGTAATTGAGCGTCTTTAGATACAAGTGCGAATGGTAGGTTAGGTTGACATATCAACCATCGTAAAACCGCATTAAACAATGTCACTTAGTGAGATGTAGTGTTTTTCAACATTACAAGTCGGGAACTACGATATCTAATGTGAAAGCGCATGAAACCGTCGTAATCTTGTAGAAAACATTGTAAAGTTGCGAGTAAAACGTTTTCTAACGATAGAAGTGCGAAGGTTAGGTTAGGTTAGGTTAGTTTAGGCTATGTAGCGTCGTGAAACTACCAAAAACGACGTCATCTAAAGAGATAGTGTTGTTTTATTGCGAGTATTAAACTGCGATAGGTGAAATGTTGTGAAAGCACACAAAACGGCATGAACAAGCCAAATACTGCGTGTTCTACCATTACAAGTGCGAAACTGCTATATTGTGATATTCTCGTTAAAGGGCATGCAAGCATCGTGAAACCTTAAAGAACAATGTCATTTAGCGAGATACAGCGTTCTGTACTGCAATAAGTTGGTGAAAAAGTGTGAGGTTATGCAAATATCGTAATTGTGAACGAAACAGTGTAATAGAGTGTTTTTCAATACAAGTACGAATGTTAGGTTAGGTTAAGATATGAACCGTCGTAAAACCGCATTAAACAATGTAACTTAGTGAGATGCAGTGTTTTTCACCATTACAAGTCGGGAACTGCGATATCTGATGTGAAAGCGCTTGCAAACGTCGTTAGGTTAGGTTAGGTTAGGTTAGGTTATGTTAGGTTACGTTAGGTTAGGTTTGGTTAGGTTAGGTTAGGTTAGGTTATGTTAGGTTAGGTTGGGTTAGGTTAGGTTAGGTTACGTTAGGTTAAGGTATGAACCGTCGTAAAATCGCAATAAACAATGTCACTCAGTGAGATGCAGTGTTTTTCACCTTTACAAGTTGGGAACTGCGATATCTAATGTGAAAGCGCTTGAAACCGTCGTAATGTTGTAGAAAGCAATGTAAAGTAGCGAGTAAAACGTTTTCTAACGATAGAAGTGCGAAGGTTATGTTAGGTTGAGTTATGTTAGTTTAAGCTAGGTAGCGTCGTGAAACCACCAAAAACGACGTCATCTAACGAGATAGTGTTGTTTTATTGCGAGTACGAAACTGCGATAGGTAAAATGTGAAAGCACACAAAACGGCATGAACAAGCCAAATACTGCGTGTTCTATCATTACAAGTGCGAAACTGCTATATTGTGATATTCTCGTTAAAGGGCATGCAAGCATCGTGAAACCTTAAAGAACAATGTCATTTAGCGAGATACAGCGTTCTGTACTGCAATAAGTTGGTGAAAAACTGTGAGGTTATGCAAATATCGTAATTGTGAACGAAACAGTGTAATAGAGCGTTTTTCAATACAAGTACGAATGTTAGGTTAGGTTAAGATATGAACCGTCGTAAAACTGCATTAAACAATGTAACTTAGTGAGATGCAGTGTTTTTCACCATTACAAGTCGGGAACTGCGATATCTAATGTGAAAGCGCATGAAACCGTCGTAATCTTGTAGAAAACATTGTAAAGTTGCGAGTAAAACGTTTTCTAACGATAGAAGTGCGAAGGTTAGGTTAGGTTAGGTTAGTTTCAGCTAGGTAGCGTCGTGAAACTACCAAAAACGACGTCATCTAACGAGATAGTGTTGTTTTATAGCGAGTATTAAACTGCGATAGGTGAAATGTTGTGAAAGCACACAAAACGGCATGAACGAGCCAAATACTGCGTGTTCTACCGTTACAAGTGCGAAACTGCTATATTGTGATATTCTCGTTAAAGCGCATGCAAGCATCGTGAAACCTTAAAGAACAATGTCATTTAGCGAGATACAACGTTCTGTACTGCAATAAGTTGGTGAAAAACTGTGAGGTTATGCAAATATGGTAATTGTGAACAAAACAGTGTAATAGAGCGTTTTTAGATACAAGTGCGAATGTTAGGTCAGGTTAAGATAAGAACCGTCGTAAAACCGCATTAAACAATGTCAATTAGTGAGATGCAGTGTTTTTCACCATTAAAAGTCGGGAACTGCGATATCTAATGTGAAAGCGCTTGCAACCGTCGTTAGGTTAGGTTAGGTTAGGTTAGGTTAGATTAGGTTAGGTTGGGTTGAGTTGGGTTAGGTTAGGTTAGGTTAGGTTAGGTTGGGTTAGGTTAGGTTAGGTTAGGTTAGGTTACGTTAGGTTAGGTTAGGTTACGTTAGGTTAGGTTAGGTTAGGTTACGTTAGGTTAGGTTAGGTTAGGTAAGGTTAGGTTAGGTTAGGTTAGGTTGGGTTGGGTGTTGTTGGGTTGGGTTGGGTTGGGTTGGGTTAGGTTGGGTTAGGTTAGGTTAGGTTACGTTAGGTTAGGTTAGGTTAGGTTAGGTTACGTTAGGGTATGTTAGGTTAGGTTAGGTTACGTTAGGTTAGGTTAGGTCAGGTAAGGTTAGGTTACGTTAGAATAGGTTAGGTTAGGTTACGTTAGGTTAGGTTAAGTTAGGTTAGGTTAATAATACTGATTGTTGGCCTAGTTGGTATTTACTTAATGGCATGATTTGGCCGCAAAAGAGACACACACAAGAAAAGGAACACTCAAACGACAAGCACAGGCGGCACTTCCAACTAAAGCAGACTAGGTGCAGACCCAGACTTAAGTACGAAAATATAGACATGCGCAGTCTTCATACAGCCTTACGCTATCCAACAATCAAACAATCTTGTCTCCGAAGCATACAACGTCACCGACGGTTCGCTGATACACCTTTCACCTTTCTTTTTAATGTAATAGGCTTCCATCAGCTCACGCGCAGTTTTGTACCTGCTTCTACCCAGAATCTTAAACTCATTAAAACGTGGTACACACCCACAGGCTTTACAGTGCATAGGCAAATGCGCCAAGCCATCGTTCATTAAATTTAATTCGTGCTCCCTAACTCGTTCATTGATGCAGCGCCCGGTAATCCCGATGTACGAGTTGCCACACGAAAAGGGAATCTCATAAACAACGCCTTTTGCACATCTCCCGTACATCGTGGCGTGTTTTTTGCCGCACCCTTGACGGCTCGCCTCCACCTCCCGAGCAGTTCTCGGGCACAGCTGAGCCAGCTTTATGGGCGCAGAGAAGGCGACAGGTACCCCATACCGGCCTGCTACCTTTTTCAGGTTGTGGGAGACCTTATGAACATAAGGAATCACTGCAGGTCTTACGGTTTCGGTTCTTTGTTCCCCCGTGGCAGCTCTAGTAACATCACCCTTAGCTTTCCGCAAAAGCGCTTCGGAGACAGCTGTCAATAGCGAGTCAGGGAAATTCGCAGCTAAAAGACGCTGGATCTGGTTTCCGAATGATGCCTGCGTCATGTGCGTGCACGATTTCTCGAGAGTAGATCCCAGGCAGAGCGTAGCTATACCACGCTTAACTATTTTCGATTGGCAAGAGTCATACGGCATTACACCTTTCTTGGCGCGAGGAAAATATTGCCAACACGTTTGCCCGTCATGGAAAGTTAAGCGGAGATCTAAAAATTGCAGGGTGTTACTTTGCGGCAGTTCTTGTGTAAAAACGAGTCCTTTTCCGTGAAGCCTAAAAATATTTAAAATGTCATCGCAGCGCGTCAAGGAGCCTTGTCTGTTAAAAAGAATTAAAAAGTCATCCATATACCTAAAAACTTTGGCAACGTTCAAGGCGCTATGCAGATTAAAAGCTTCATCGAGCGACCGGTCAATACTAGATAAAAATATGTTGCACAGCAACGGAGCAATACAGGATCCAATGCAAATGCCGCGTTTCTGCAGAAAAAGCTGCTTGTCGAAAGATATAAAAGTGCTACGTAGGTAGGCTTCTAACAGAGTTAAAAAGTCGTCTATCGTTACACCAGCCGCATTTTGAAAGGGTATGGCGCCACTTTCTTCTATGCAGGATCTCACCGCAAAGAAGAGTTCATCATGTGGAATTGAATAAAAAAGATCTTCCACATCTACTGAGAAGCCATTGTTGAGCGAGTGCTCATTATCTCTCAAGAACTGCACTATGTCTTTTGAACTGCTAGTGAAGAAGGGGTCCTTAATCTTAACGCACTTCAGCACCTTCTGTAAGTGCTTACTAAGTAAAAGCTGCCATGTGTCCCGTTCACTCACTATACTTCTAAAGGGTACTTCAACTTTGTGTGTTTTTGCGCTGAAGAATACGTTTAATGCCGTAGCTTTCATTTTTCTAATATCTGTTGCTAACTTTTGCAACTTGAGGTCTTTACATAGCTTGGAAACCTTACTCTTAACCTTTGATTCAGACTTCTTAATCTGAACAAAATTCTTTCTTATAGCCTCTGCTGCCTTCAAATTAAACATTTCTCGTGGAAGCACTACAAAACACCCTTCTTTGTCAGCTTCCAATATGACAATATTCTTTTCCCTACACAACGCTACTGTCTTTCGCATAACCTCAGTTTTATGACTCTGCCTGGTACCAGAAACACATTTTTTCAGGCTATCTACACCATCTAACAGACACCTCTCCTTATCCTCTGCTGAGGCTTTACTAGCCACATATCTGTTAAGTGCCGCTAGTTCATGCACAGGAACACTGGCATCGATGCAATACTTGGGTCCCTTGGAAAGAAGCGTTGCCGAGTCCTCCGGTAGGCTCACGTTTCCTAACATTACCACATTTGATGACTTCGTCGTTGATTTACTGTCCTTGTTAATTTTACAACATTGTCCAATGATTTGTTTCCACCAGTATTCCGTCATATGATGGATGATGCGTCTGGAGGTTCTTAACTTCTCTTCCGCTACCCATGAAACATCATTCTTCAGGTGCACAATGCGTAGCCAGTCGTGAAGTAAGCGTACTTGTCTCCACAATTCTGAACGCAGAATTTTGCACAGCCGGGCATTATGGCCCTTAGAAGAAGCAACATGGCCAAAGAGGGAACTTACTTCAGGTGGCGTAAGTCCTTTGCGTATGCAGAAACCGATGTATCTTGCACGGCAGGTAGTTGCAACAATGGAACTGACAATGATGTCGACGCTTGATAGGAAGTCCGGAGAAGACACACACGAAGAGAGGCCAGTTGCACTAGAAATATATTGTAATAATACTGATTGTTGGCCTAGTTGGTATTTACTTAATGGCATGATTTGGCCGCAAAAGAGACACACACAAGAAAAGGAACACTCAAACGACAAGCACAGGCGGCACTTCCAACTAAAGCAGACTAGGTGCAGACCCAGACTTAAGTACGAAAATATAGACATGCGCAGTCTTCATACAGCCTTACGCTATCCAACAATCAAACAATCTTGTCTCCGAAGCATACAACGTCACCGACGGTTCGCTGATACACCTTTCACCTTTCTTTTTAATGTAATAGGCTTCCATCAGCTCACGCGCAGTTTTGTACCTGCTTCTACCCAGAATCTTAAACTCATTAAAACGTGGTACACACCCACAGGCTTTACAGTGCATAGGCAAATGCGCCAAGCCATCGTTCATTAAATTTAATTCGTGCTCCCTAACTCGTTCATTGATGCAGCGCCCGGTAATCCCGATGTACGAGTTGCCACACGAAAAGGGAATCTCATAAACAACGCCTTTTGCACATCTCCCGTACATCGTGGCGTGTTTTTTGCCGCACCCTTGACGGCTCGCCTCCACCTCCCGAGCAGTTCTCGGGCACAGCTGAGCCAGCTTTATGGGCGCAGAGAAGGCGACAGGTACCCCATACCGGCCTGCTACCTTTTTCAGGTTGTGGGAGACCTTATGAACATAAGGAATCACTGCAGGTCTTACGGTTTCGGTTCTTTGTTCCCCCGTGGCAGCTCTAGTAACATCACCCTTAGCTTTCCGCAAAAGCGCTTCGGAGACAGCTGTCAATAGCGAGTCAGGGAAATTCGCAGCTAAAAGACGCTGGATCTGGTTTCCGAATGATGCCTGCGTCATGTGCGTGCACGATTTCTCGAGAGTAGATCCCAGGCAGAGCGTAGCTATACCACGCTTAACTATTTTCGATTGGCAAGAGTCATACGGCATTACACCTTTCTTGGCGCGAGGAAAATATTGCCAACACGTTTGCCCGTCATGGAAAGTTAAGCGGAGATCTAAAAATTGCAGGGTGTTACTTTGCGGCAGTTCTTGTGTAAAAACGAGTCCTTTTCCGTGAAGCCTAAAAATATTTAAAATGTCATCGCAGCGCGTCAAGGAGCCTTGTCTGTTAAAAAGAATTAAAAAGTCATCCATATACCTAAAAACTTTGGCAACGTTCAAGGCGCTATGCAGATTAAAAGCTTCATCGAGCGACCGGTCAATACTAGATAAAAATATGTTGCACAGCAACGGAGCAATACAGGATCCAATGCAAATGCCGCGTTTCTGCAGAAAAAGCTGCTTGTCGAAAGATATAAAAGTGCTACGTAGGTAGGCTTCTAACAGAGTTAAAAAGTCGTCTATCGTTACACCAGCCGCATTTTGAAAGGGTATGGCGCCACTTTCTTCTATGCAGGATCTCACCGCAAAGAAGAGTTCATCATGTGGAATTGAATAAAAAAGATCTTCCACATCTACTGAGAAGCCATTGTTGAGCGAGTGCTCATTATCTCTCAAGAACTGCACTATGTCTTTTGAACTGCTAGTGAAGAAGGGGTCCTTAATCTTAACGCACTTCAGCACCTTCTGTAAGTGCTTACTAAGTAAAAGCTGCCATGTGTCCCGTTCACTCACTATACTTCTAAAGGGTACTTCAACTTTGTGTGTTTTTGCGCTGAAGAATACGTTTAATGCCGTAGCTTTCATTTTTCTAATATCTGTTGCTAACTTTTGCAACTTGAGGTCTTTACATAGCTTGGAAACCTTACTCTTAACCTTTGATTCAGACTTCTTAATCTGAACAAAATTCTTTCTTATAGCCTCTGCTGCCTTCAAATTAAACATTTCTCGTGGAAGCACTACAAAACACCCTTCTTTGTCAGCTTCCAATATGACAATATTCTTTTCCCTACACAACGCTACTGTCTTTCGCATAACCTCAGTTTTATGACTCTGCCTGGTACCAGAAACACATTTTTTCAGGCTATCTACACCATCTAACAGACACCTCTCCTTATCCTCTGCTGAGGCTTTACTAGCCACATATCTGTTAAGTGCCGCTAGTTCATGCACAGGAACACTGGCATCGATGCAATACTTGGGTCCCTTGGAAAGAAGCGTTGCCGAGTCCTCCGGTAGGCTCACGTTTCCTAACATTACCACATTTGATGACTTCGTCGTTGATTTACTGTCCTTGTTAATTTTACAACATTGTCCAATGATTTGTTTCCACCAGTATTCCGTCATATGATGGATGATGCGTCTGGAGGTTCTTAACTTCTCTTCCGCTACCCATGAAACATCATTCTTCAGGTGCACAATGCGTAGCCAGTCGTGAAGTAAGCGTACTTGTCTCCACAATTCTGAACGCAGAATTTTGCACAGCCGGGCATTATGGCCCTTAGAAGAAGCAACATGGCCAAAGAGGGAACTTACTTCAGGTGGCGTAAGTCCTTTGCGTATGCAGAAACCGATGTATCTTGCACGGCAGGTAGTTGCAACAATGGAACTGACAATGATGTCGACGCTTGATAGGAAGTCCGGAGAAGACACACACGAAGAGAGGCCAGTTGCACTAGAAATATATTGTAATAATACTGATTGTTGGCCTAGTTGGTATTTACTTAATGGCATGATTTGGCCGCAAAAGAGACACACACAAGAAAAGGAACACTCAAACGACAAGCACAGGCGGCACTTCCAACTAAAGCAGACTAGGTGCAGACCCAGACTTAAGTACGAAAATATAGACATGCGCAGTCTTCATACAGCCTTACGCTATCCAACAATCAAACAATCTTGTCTCCGAAGCATACAACGTCACCGACGGTTCGCTGATACACCTTTCACCTTTCTTTTTAATGTAATAGGCTTCCATCAGCTCACGCGCAGTTTTGTACCTGCTTCTACCCAGAATCTTAAACTCATTAAAACGTGGTACACACCCACAGGCTTTACAGTGCATAGGCAAATGCGCCAAGCCATCGTTCATTAAATTTAATTCGTGCTCCCTAACTCGTTCATTGATGCAGCGCCCGGTAATCCCGATGTACGAGTTGCCACACGAAAAGGGAATCTCATAAACAACGCCTTTTGCACATCTCCCGTACATCGTGGCGTGTTTTTTGCCGCACCCTTGACGGCTCGCCTCCACCTCCCGAGCAGTTCTCGGGCACAGCTGAGCCAGCTTTATGGGCGCAGAGAAGGCGACAGGTACCCCATACCGGCCTGCTACCTTTTTCAGGTTGTGGGAGACCTTATGAACATAAGGAATCACTGCAGGTCTTACGGTTTCGGTTCTTTGTTCCCCCGTGGCAGCTCTAGTAACATCACCCTTAGCTTTCCGCAAAAGCGCTTCGGAGACAGCTGTCAATAGCGAGTCAGGGAAATTCGCAGCTAAAAGACGCTGGATCTGGTTTCCGAATGATGCCTGCGTCATGTGCGTGCACGATTTCTCGAGAGTAGATCCCAGGCAGAGCGTAGCTATACCACGCTTAACTATTTTCGATTGGCAAGAGTCATACGGCATTACACCTTTCTTGGCGCGAGGAAAATATTGCCAACACGTTTGCCCGTCATGGAAAGTTAAGCGGAGATCTAAAAATTGCAGGGTGTTACTTTGCGGCAGTTCTTGTGTAAAAACGAGTCCTTTTCCGTGAAGCCTAAAAATATTTAAAATGTCATCGCAGCGCGTCAAGGAGCCTTGTCTGTTAAAAAGAATTAAAAAGTCATCCATATACCTAAAAACTTTGGCAACGTTCAAGGCGCTATGCAGATTAAAAGCTTCATCGAGCGACCGGTCAATACTAGATAAAAATATGTTGCACAGCAACGGAGCAATACAGGATCCAATGCAAATGCCGCGTTTCTGCAGAAAAAGCTGCTTGTCGAAAGATATAAAAGTGCTACGTAGGTAGGCTTCTAACAGAGTTAAAAAGTCGTCTATCGTTACACCAGCCGCATTTTGAAAGGGTATGGCGCCACTTTCGCACTTTTATATCTTTCGACAAGCAGCTTTTTCTGCAGAAACGCGGCATTTGCATTGGATCCTGTATTGCTCCGTTGCTGTGCAACATATTTTTATCTAGTATTGACCGGTCGCTCGATGAAGCTTTTAATCTGCATAGCGCCTTGAACGTTGCCAAAGTTTTTAGGTATATGGATGACTTTTTAATTCTTTTTAACAGACAAGGCTCCTTGACGCGCTGCGATGACATTTTAAATATTTTTAGGCTTCACGGAAAAGGACTCGTTTTTACACAAGAACTGCCGCAAAGTAACACCCTGCAATTTTTAGATCTCCGCTTAACTTTCCATGACGGGCAAACGTGTTGGCAATATTTTCCTCGCGCCAAGAAAGGTGTAATGCCGTATGACTCTTGCCAATCGAAAATAGTTAAGCGTGGTATAGCTACGCTCTGCCTGGGATCTACTCTCGAGAAATCGTGCACGCACATGACGCAGGCATCATTCGGAAACCAGATCCAGCGTCTTTTAGCTGCGAATTTCCCTGACTCGCTATTGACAGCTGTCTCCGAAGCGCTTTTGCGGAAAGCTAAGGGTGATGTTACTAGAGCTGCCACGGGGGAACAAAGAACCGAAACCGTAAGACCTGCAGTGATTCCTTATGTTCATAAGGTCTCCCACAACCTGAAAAAGGTAGCAGGCCGGTATGGGGTACCTGTCGCCTTCTCTGCGCCCATAAAGCTGGCTCAGCTGTGCCCGAGAACTGCTCGGGAGGTGGAGGCGAGCCGTCAAGGGTGCGGCAAAAAACACGCCACGATGTACGGGAGATGTGCAAAAGGCGTTGTTTATGAGATTCCCTTTTCGTGTGGCAACTCGTACATCGGGATTACCGGGCGCTGCATCAATGAACGAGTTAGGGAGCACGAATTAAATTTAATGAACGATGGCTTGGCGCATTTGCCTATGCACTGTAAAGCCTGTGGGTGTGTACCACGTTTTAATGAGTTTAAGATTCTGGGTAGAAGCAGGTACAAAACTGCGCGTGAGCTGATGGAAGCCTATTACATTAAAAAGAAAGGTGAAAGGTGTATCAGCGAACCGTCGGTGACGTTGTATGCTTCGGAGACAAGATTGTTTGATTGTTGGATAGCGTAAGGCTGTATGAAGACTGCGCATGTCTATATTTTCGTACTTAAGTCTGGGTCTGCACCTAGTCTGCTTTAGTTGGAAGTGCCGCCTGTGCTTGTCGTTTGAGTGTTCCTTTTCTTGTGTGTGTCTCTTTTGCGGCCAAATCATGCCATTAAGTAAATACCAACTAGGCCAACAATCAGTATTATTACAATATATTTCTAGTGCAACTGGCCTCTCTTCGTGTGTGTCTTCTCCGGACTTCCTATCAAGCGTCGACATCATTGTCAGTTCCATTGTTGCAACTACCTGCCGTGCAAGATACATCGGTTTCTGCATACGCAAAGGACTTACGCCACCTGAAGTAAGTTCCCTCTTTGGCCATGTTGCTTCTTCTAAGGGCCATAATGCCCGGCTGTGCAAAATTCTGCGTTCAGAATTGTGGAGACAAGTACGCTTACTTCACGACTGGCTACGCATTGTGCACCTGAAGAATGATGTTTCATGGGTAGCGGAAGAGAAGTTAAGAACCTCCAGACGCATCATCCATCATATGACGGAATACTGGTGGAAACAAATCATTGGACAATGTTGTAAAATTAACAAGGACAGTAAATCAACGACGAAGTCATCAAATGTGGTAATGTTAGGAAACGTGAGCCTACCGGAGGACTCGGCAACGCTTCTTTCCAAGGGACCCAAGTATTGCATCGATGCCAGTGTTCCTGTGCATGAACTAGCGGCACTTAACAGATATGTGGCTAGTAAAGCCTCAGCAGAGGATAAGGAGAGGTGTCTGTTAGATGGTGTAGATAGCCTGAAAAAATGTGTTTCTGGTACCAGGCAGAGTCATAAAACTGAGGTTATGCGAAAGACAGTAGCGTTGTGTAGGGAAAAGAATATTGTCATATTGGAAGCTGACAAAGAAGGGTGTTTTGTAGTGCTTCCACGAGAAATGTTTAATTTGAAGGCAGCAGAGGCTATAAGAAAGAATTTTGTTCAGATTAAGAAGTCTGAATCAAAGGTTAAGAGTAAGGTTTCCAAGCTATGTAAAGACCTCAAGTTGCAAAAGTTAGCAACAGATATTAGAAAAATGAAAGCTACGGCATTAAACGTATTCTTCAGCGCAAAAACACACAAAGTTGAAGTACCCTTTAGAAGTATAGTGAGTGAACGGGACACATGGCAGCTTTTACTTAGTAAGCACTTACAGAAGGTGCTGAAGTGCGTTAAGATTAAGGACCCCTTCTTCACTAGCAGTTCAAAAGACATAGTGCAGTTCTTGAGAGATAATGAGCACTCGCTCAACAATGGCTTCTCAGTAGATGTGGAAGATCTTTTTTATTCAATTCCACATGATGAACTCTTCTTTGCGGTGAGATCCTGCATAGAAGAAAGTGGCGCCATACCCTTTCAAAATGCGCCTGGTGTAACGATAGACGACTTTTTAACTCTGTTAGAAGCCTACCTACGTAGCACTTTTATATCTTTCGACAAGCAGCTTTTTCTGCAGAAACGCGGCATTTGCATTGGATCCTGTATTGCTCCGTTGCTGTGCAACATATTTTTATCTAGTATTGACCGGTCGCTCGATGAAGCTTTTAATCTGCATAGCGCCTTGAACGTTGCCAAAGTTTTTAGGTATATGGATGACTTTTTAATTCTTTTTAACAGACAAGGCTCCTTGACGCGCTGCGATGACATTTTAAATATTTTTAGGCTTCACGGAAAAGGACTCGTTTTTACACAAGAACTGCCGCAAAGTAACACCCTGCAATTTTTAGATCTCCGCTTAACTTTCCATGACGGGCAAACGTGTTGGCAATATTTTCCTCGCGCCAAGAAAGGTGTAATGCCGTATGACTCTTGCCAATCGAAAATAGTTAAGCGTGGTATAGCTACGCTCTGCCTGGGATCTACTCTCGAGAAATCGTGCACGCACATGACGCAGGCATCATTCGGAAACCAGATCCAGCGTCTTTTAGCTGCGAATTTCCCTGACTCGCTATTGACAGCTGTCTCCGAAGCGCTTTTGCGGAAAGCTAAGGGTGATGTTACTAGAGCTGCCACGGGGGAACAAAGAACCGAAACCGTAAGACCTGCAGTGATTCCTTATGTTCATAAGGTCTCCCACAACCTGAAAAAGGTAGCAGGCCGGTATGGGGTACCTGTCGCCTTCTCTGCGCCCATAAAGCTGGCTCAGCTGTGCCCGAGAACTGCTCGGGAGGTGGAGGCGAGCCGTCAAGGGTGCGGCAAAAAACACGCCACGATGTACGGGAGATGTGCAAAAGGCGTTGTTTATGAGATTCCCTTTTCGTGTGGCAACTCGTACATCGGGATTACCGGGCGCTGCATCAATGAACGAGTTAGGGAGCACGAATTAAATTTAATGAACGATGGCTTGGCGCATTTGCCTATGCACTGTAAAGCCTGTGGGTGTGTACCACGTTTTAATGAGTTTAAGATTCTGGGTAGAAGCAGGTACAAAACTGCGCGTGAGCTGATGGAAGCCTATTACATTAAAAAGAAAGGTGAAAGGTGTATCAGCGAACCGTCGGTGACGTTGTATGCTTCGGAGACAAGATTGTTTGATTGTTGGATAGCGTAAGGCTGTATGAAGACTGCGCATGTCTATATTTTCGTACTTAAGTCTGGGTCTGCACCTAGTCTGCTTTAGTTGGAAGTGCCGCCTGTGCTTGTCGTTTGAGTGTTCCTTTTCTTGTGTGTGTCTCTTTTGCGGCCAAATCATGCCATTAAGTAAATACCAACTAGGCCAACAATCAGTATTATTACAATATATTTCTAGTGCAACTGGCCTCTCTTCGTGTGTGTCTTCTCCGGACTTCCTATCAAGCGTCGACATCATTGTCAGTTCCATTGTTGCAACTACCTGCCGTGCAAGATACATCGGTTTCTGCATACGCAAAGGACTTACGCCACCTGAAGTAAGTTCCCTCTTTGGCCATGTTGCTTCTTCTAAGGGCCATAATGCCCGGCTGTGCAAAATTCTGCGTTCAGAATTGTGGAGACAAGTACGCTTACTTCACGACTGGCTACGCATTGTGCACCTGAAGAATGATGTTTCATGGGTAGCGGAAGAGAAGTTAAGAACCTCCAGACGCATCATCCATCATATGACGGAATACTGGTGGAAACAAATCATTGGACAATGTTGTAAAATTAACAAGGACAGTAAATCAACGACGAAGTCATCAAATGTGGTAATGTTAGGAAACGTGAGCCTACCGGAGGACTCGGCAACGCTTCTTTCCAAGGGACCCAAGTATTGCATCGATGCCAGTGTTCCTGTGCATGAACTAGCGGCACTTAACAGATATGTGGCTAGTAAAGCCTCAGCAGAGGATAAGGAGAGGTGTCTGTTAGATGGTGTAGATAGCCTGAAAAAATGTGTTTCTGGTACCAGGCAGAGTCATAAAACTGAGGTTATGCGAAAGACAGTAGCGTTGTGTAGGGAAAAGAATATTGTCATATTGGAAGCTGACAAAGAAGGGTGTTTTGTAGTGCTTCCACGAGAAATGTTTAATTTGAAGGCAGCAGAGGCTATAAGAAAGAATTTTGTTCAGATTAAGAAGTCTGAATCAAAGGTTAAGAGTAAGGTTTCCAAGCTATGTAAAGACCTCAAGTTGCAAAAGTTAGCAACAGATATTAGAAAAATGAAAGCTACGGCATTAAACGTATTCTTCAGCGCAAAAACACACAAAGTTGAAGTACCCTTTAGAAGTATAGTGAGTGAACGGGACACATGGCAGCTTTTACTTAGTAAGCACTTACAGAAGGTGCTGAAGTGCGTTAAGATTAAGGACCCCTTCTTCACTAGCAGTTCAAAAGACATAGTGCAGTTCTTGAGAGATAATGAGCACTCGCTCAACAATGGCTTCTCAGTAGATGTGGAAGATCTTTTTTATTCAATTCCACATGATGAACTCTTCTTTGCGGTGAGATCCTGCATAGAAGAAAGTGGCGCCATACCCTTTCAAAATGCGGCTGGTGTAACGATAGACGACTTTTTAACTCTGTTAGAAGCCTACCTACGTAGCACTTTTATATCTTTCGACAAGCAGCTTTTTCTGCAGAAACGCGGCATTTGCATTGGATCCTGTATTGCTCCGTTGCTGTGCAACATATTTTTATCTAGTATTGACCGGTCGCTCGATGAAGCTTTTAATCTGCATAGCGCCTTGAACGTTGCCAAAGTTTTTAGGTATATGGATGACTTTTTAATTCTTTTTAACAGACAAGGCTCCTTGACGCGCTGCGATGACATTTTAAATATTTTTAGGCTTCACGGAAAAGGACTCGTTTTTACACAAGAACTGCCGCAAAGTAACACCCTGCAATTTTTAGATCTCCGCTTAACTTTCCATGACGGGCAAACGTGTTGGCAATATTTTCCTCGCGCCAAGAAAGGTGTAATGCCGTATGACTCTTGCCAATCGAAAATAGTTAAGCGTGGTATAGCTACGCTCTGCCTGGGATCTACTCTCGAGAAATCGTGCACGCACATGACGCAGGCATCATTCGGAAACCAGATCCAGCGTCTTTTAGCTGCGAATTTCCCTGACTCGCTATTGACAGCTGTCTCCGAAGCGCTTTTGCGGAAAGCTAAGGGTGATGTTACTAGAGCTGCCACGGGGGAACAAAGAACCGAAACCGTAAGACCTGCAGTGATTCCTTATGTTCATAAGGTCTCCCACAACCTGAAAAAGGTAGCAGGCCGGTATGGGGTACCTGTCGCCTTCTCTGCGCCCATAAAGCTGGCTCAGCTGTGCCCGAGAACTGCTCGGGAGGTGGAGGCGAGCCGTCAAGGGTGCGGCAAAAAACACGCCACGATGTACGGGAGATGTGCAAAAGGCGTTGTTTATGAGATTCCCTTTTCGTGTGGCAACTCGTACATCGGGATTACCGGGCGCTGCATCAATGAACGAGTTAGGGAGCACGAATTAAATTTAATGAACGATGGCTTGGCGCATTTGCCTATGCACTGTAAAGCCTGTGGGTGTGTACCACGTTTTAATGAGTTTAAGATTCTGGGTAGAAGCAGGTACAAAACTGCGCGTGAGCTGATGGAAGCCTATTACATTAAAAAGAAAGGTGAAAGGTGTATCAGCGAACCGTCGGTGACGTTGTATGCTTCGGAGACAAGATTGTTTGATTGTTGGATAGCGTAAGGCTGTATGAAGACTGCGCATGTCTATATTTTCGTACTTAAGTCTGGGTCTGCACCTAGTCTGCTTTAGTTGGAAGTGCCGCCTGTGCTTGTCGTTTGAGTGTTCCTTTTCTTGTGTGTGTCTCTTTTGCGGCCAAATCATGCCATTAAGTAAATACCAACTAGGCCAACAATCAGTATTATTACAATATATTTCTAGTGCAACTGGCCTCTCTTCGTGTGTGTCTTCTCCGGACTTCCTATCAAGCGTCGACATCATTGTCAGTTCCATTGTTGCAACTACCTGCCGTGCAAGATACATCGGTTTCTGCATACGCAAAGGACTTACGCCACCTGAAGTAAGTTCCCTCTTTGGCCATGTTGCTTCTTCTAAGGGCCATAATGCCCGGCTGTGCAAAATTCTGCGTTCAGAATTGTGGAGACAAGTACGCTTACTTCACGACTGGCTACGCATTGTGCACCTGAAGAATGATGTTTCATGGGTAGCGGAAGAGAAGTTAAGAACCTCCAGACGCATCATCCATCATATGACGGAATACTGGTGGAAACAAATCATTGGACAATGTTGTAAAATTAACAAGGACAGTAAATCAACGACGAAGTCATCAAATGTGGTAATGTTAGGAAACGTGAGCCTACCGGAGGACTCGGCAACGCTTCTTTCCAAGGGACCCAAGTATTGCATCGATGCCAGTGTTCCTGTGCATGAACTAGCGGCACTTAACAGATATGTGGCTAGTAAAGCCTCAGCAGAGGATAAGGAGAGGTGTCTGTTAGATGGTGTAGATAGCCTGAAAAAATGTGTTTCTGGTACCAGGCAGAGTCATAAAACTGAGGTTATGCGAAAGACAGTAGCGTTGTGTAGGGAAAAGAATATTGTCATATTGGAAGCTGACAAAGAAGGGTGTTTTGTAGTGCTTCCACGAGAAATGTTTAATTTGAAGGCAGCAGAGGCTATAAGAAAGAATTTTGTTCAGATTAAGAAGTCTGAATCAAAGGTTAAGAGTAAGGTTTCCAAGCTATGTAAAGACCTCAAGTTGCAAAAGTTAGCAACAGATATTAGAAAAATGAAAGCTACGGCATTAAACGTATTCTTCAGCGCAAAAACACACAAAGTTGAAGTACCCTTTAGAAGTATAGTGAGTGAACGGGACACATGGCAGCTTTTACTTAGTAAGCACTTACAGAAGGTGCTGAAGTGCGTTAAGATTAAGGACCCCTTCTTCACTAGCAGTTCAAAAGACATAGTGCAGTTCTTGAGAGATAATGAGCACTCGCTCAACAATGGCTTCTCAGTAGATGTGGAAGATCTTTTTTATTCAATTCCACATGATGAACTCTTCTTTGCGGTGAGATCCTGCATAGAAGAAAGTGGCGCCATACCCTTTCAAAATGCGGCTGGTGTAACGATAGACGACTTTTTAACTCTGTTAGAAGCCTACCTACGTAGCACTTTTATATCTTTCGACAAGCAGCTTTTTCTGCAGAAACGCGGCATTTGCATTGGATCCTGTATTGCTCCGTTGCTGTGCAACATATTTTTATCTAGTATTGACCGGTCGCTCGATGAAGCTTTTAATCTGCATAGCGCCTTGAACGTTGCCAAAGTTTTTAGGTATATGGATGACTTTTTAATTCTTTTTAACAGACAAGGCTCCTTGACGCGCTGCGATGACATTTTAAATATTTTTAGGCTTCACGGAAAAGGACTCGTTTTTACACAAGAACTGCCGCAAAGTAACACCCTGCAATTTTTAGATCTCCGCTTAACTTTCCATGACGGGCAAACGTGTTGGCAATATTTTCCTCGCGCCAAGAAAGGTGTAATGCCGTATGACTCTTGCCAATCGAAAATAGTTAAGCGTGGTATAGCTACGCTCTGCCTGGGATCTACTCTCGAGAAATCGTGCACGCACATGACGCAGGCATCATTCGGAAACCAGATCCAGCGTCTTTTAGCTGCGAATTTCCCTGACTCGCTATTGACAGCTGTCTCCGAAGCGCTTTTGCGGAAAGCTAAGGGTGATGTTACTAGAGCTGCCACGGGGGAACAAAGAACCGAAACCGTAAGACCTGCAGTGATTCCTTATGTTCATAAGGTCTCCCACAACCTGAAAAAGGTAGCAGGCCGGTATGGGGTACCTGTCGCCTTCTCTGCGCCCATAAAGCTGGCTCAGCTGTGCCCGAGAACTGCTCGGGAGGTGGAGGCGAGCCGTCAAGGGTGCGGCAAAAAACACGCCACGATGTACGGGAGATGTGCAAAAGGCGTTGTTTATGAGATTCCCTTTTCGTGTGGCAACTCGTACATCGGGATTACCGGGCGCTGCATCAATGAACGAGTTAGGGAGCACGAATTAAATTTAATGAACGATGGCTTGGCGCATTTGCCTATGCACTGTAAAGCCTGTGGGTGTGTACCACGTTTTAATGAGTTTAAGATTCTGGGTAGAAGCAGGTACAAAACTGCGCGTGAGCTGATGGAAGCCTATTACATTAAAAAGAAAGGTGAAAGGTGTATCAGCGAACCGTCGGTGACGTTGTATGCTTCGGAGACAAGATTGTTTGATTGTTGGATAGCGTAAGGCTGTATGAAGACTGCGCATGTCTATATTTTCGTACTTAAGTCTGGGTCTGCACCTAGTCTGCTTTAGTTGGAAGTGCCGCCTGTGCTTGTCGTTTGAGTGTTCCTTTTCTTGTGTGTGTCTCTTTTGCGGCCAAATCATGCCATTAGGTTAGGTTAGGTTTGGTTAGGTTTGGTTAGGTTAGCTTAGGTTAGGTTAGGTTCGGTTGGGTTGGGTTGGGTTGGGTTAGGTTAGGTTAGGTTAGGTTAGGTTGGGTTAGGTTAGTTTAGGTTAGGTTAGGTTAGGTTGGGTTGGGTTGGGTTAGGTTAGGTTAGGTTAGGTAAGGTTAGGTTAGGTTAGGTTAGGTTACGTTAGGTTAAGGTATGAACCGTCGTAAAACCGCATTAAACAATGTCACTTTGTGAGATGCAGTGTTTTTGACCTTTACAAGTTGGGAACTGCGATATCTAATGTGAAAGCGCATGAAACCGTCGTAATCTTGTAGAAAACATTGTAAAGTAGCGAATAAAACGTTTTCTAACGATAGAAGTGCGAAGGTTCGGTTAGTTTGAGCTAGGTAGCGTCGTGAAACCACCAAAAACGATGTCATCTAACGAGATAGTGTTGTTTTATTGCGAGTACGAAACTGCGATAGGTGAAATATTGGGAAAGCACACAAAATGGCATGAACTAGCCAGATACTGCGTCTTGTGCCGTTACAAGTGCGAAACTGCTTTAATGTGATATTCTCGTTAAAGCGCATGCAAGTATCGTGAAACCTTAAAGAACGATGTCATTTAGCGAGATACAGCATTCTGAACTGTAATAAGTTGGTGAGAAACTGTGAGGTAGAGCAAATATCGTAATTGTGAACGAAACAGTGTAATTGAGCGTATTTAGATACAAGTGCGAATGTTAGGTTAGGTTGAGATATCAACCGTCGTAAAACCGCATTAAACAATGTCACTTAGTGAGATGTAGTGTTTTTCAACATTACAAGTCGGGAACTACGATATCTAATGTGAAAGCGCATGAAACCGTCGTAATCTTGTAGAAAACATTGTAAAGTTGCGAGTAAAACATTTTCTAACGATAGAAGTGCGAAGGTTCGGTTAGTTTGAACTAGGTAGCGTCGTGAAACGACCAAAAACGACGTCATCTAACGAGATAGTGTTGTTTATTGCGAGTACGAAACTGCGATAGGTAAAATGTTGTGAAAGCACACAAAACGGCATGAACAAGCCAAATACTGCGTGTTGTACCGTTACAAGTGCGAAACTGCTATGTTGTGACATTCTCGGTAAAGCGCATGCAAGTATCGTGAAACCTAAAGAACGATGTCATTTAGCGAGAAACAGCGTTCTGTACTGTAATAAGTTGGTGAGAAACTGTGAGGTCAAGCAAATATCGTAATTGTGAACGAAACAGTGTAATTGAGCGTCTTTAGATACAAGTGCGAATGGTAGGTTAGGTTGACATATCAACCATCGTAAAACCGCATTAAACAATGTCACTTAGTGAGATGTAGTGTTTTTCAACATTACAAGTCGGGAACTACGATATCTAATGTGAAAACGCATGAAACCGTCGTAATCTTGTAGAAAACATTGTAAAGTTGCGAGTAAAACGTTTTCTAACGATAGAAGTGCGAAGGTTAGGTTAGGTTAGGTTAGTTTAGGCTAGGTAGCGTCGTGAAACTACCAAAAACGACGTCATCTAAAGAGATAGTGTTGTTTTATTGCGAGTATTAAACTGCGATAGGTGAAATGTTGTGAAAGCACACAAAACGGCATGAACAAGCCAAATACTGCGTGTTCTACCATTACAAGTGCGAAACTGCTATATTGTGATATTCTCGTTAAAGGGCATGCAAGCATCGTGAAACCTTAAAGAACAATGTCATTTAGCGAGATACAGCGTTCTGTACTGCAATAAGTTGGTGAAAAACTGTGAGGTTATGCAAATATCGTAATTGTGAACGAAACAGTGTAATAGAGTGTTTTTCAATACAAGTACGAATGTTAGGTTAGGTTGACATATCAACCATCGTAAAACCGCATTAAACAATGTCACTTAGTGAGATGTAGTGTTTTTCAACATTACAAGTCGGGAACTACGATATCTAATGTGAAAACGCATGAAACCGTCGTAATCTTGTAGAAAACATTGTAAAGTAGCAAATAAAACGTTTTCTGACGATAGAAGTGCGAAGGTTCGGTTAGTTTGAACTAGGTAGCGTCGTGAAACGACCAAAAACGACGTCATCTAACGAGATAGTGTTGTTTATTGCGAGTACGAAACTGCGATAGGTAAAATGTTGTGAAAGCACACAAAACGGCATGAACAAGCCAAATACTGCGTGTTGTACCGTTACAAGTGCGAAACTGCTATGTTGTGACATTCTCGGTAAAGCGCATGCAAGTATCGTGAAACCTAAAGAACGATGTCATTTAGCGAGATACAGCGTTCTGTACTGTAATAAGTTGGTGAGAAACTGTGAGGTCAAGCAAATATCGTAATTGTGAACGAAACAGTGTAATTGAGCGTCTTTAGATACAAGTGCGAATGGTAGGTTAGGTTGACATATCAACCATCGTAAAACCGCATTAAACAATGTCACTTAGTGAGATGTAGTGTTTTTCAACATTACAAGTCGGGAACTACGATATCTAATGTGAAAGCGCATGAAACCGTCGTAATCTTGCAGAAAACATTGTAAAGTTGCGAGTAAAACGTTTTCTAACGATAGAAGTGCGAAGGTTAGGTTAGGTTAGGTTAGTTTAGGCTAGGTAGCGTCGTGAAACTACCAAAAACGACGTCATCTAATGAGATAGTGTTGTTTTATTGCGAGTATTAAACTGCGATAGGTGAAATGTTGTGAAAGCACACAAAACGGCATGAACAAGCCAAATACTGCGTGTTCTACCGTTACAAGTGCGAAACTGCTATATTGTGATATTCTCGTTAAAGCGCATGCAAGCATCGTGAAACCTTAAAAAACAATGTCATTTAGCGAGATACAGCGTTCTGTACTGCAATAAGTTGGTGAAAAACTGTGAGGTTATGCAAATATCGTAATTGTGAACGAAACAGTGTAATAGAGCGTTTTTCAATACAAGTACGAATGTTAGGTTAGGTTAAGATATGAACCGTCGTAAAACCGCATTAAACAATGTCACTTAGTGAGATGCAGTGTTTTTCACCATTACAAGTCGGGAACTGCGATATCTAATGTGAAAGCGCTTGCAAACGTCGTTAGGTTAGGTTAGGTTAGGTTAGGTTAGGTTACGTTAGGTTAGGTTTGGTTAGGTTAGGTTAGGTTAGGTTAGGTTATGTTAGGTTGGGTTAGGTTAGGTTAGGTTACGTTAGGTTAAGATATGAACCGCGCTAAAACCGCATTAAACAATGTCACTTAGTGAGATGCAGTGTTTTTCACCTTTACAAGTCGTGAACTAGGATATCTAATGTGAAAGCGCATGAAACCGTCGTAATCTTGTAGAAAACATTGTAAAGTTGCAAGTAAAACGTTTTCTAACGATAGAAGTGCGAAGGTTAGGTTAGGTTAGGTTAGTTTAGGCTAGGTAGCGTCGTGAAACTACCAAAAACGACGTCATCTAATGAGATAGTGTTGTTTTATTGCGAGTATTAAACTGCGATAGGTGAAATGTTGTGAAAGCACACAAAACGGCATGAACAAGCCAAATACTGCGTGTTCTACCGTTACAAGTGCGAAACTGCTATATTGTGATATTCTCGTTAAAGCGCATGCAAGCATCGTGAAACCTTAAAGAACAATGTCATTTAGCGAGATACAGCGTTCTGTACTGCAATAAGTTGGCGAAAAACTGTGAGGTTATGCAAATATCGTAATTGTGAACGAAACAGTGTAATAGAGCGTTTTTCAATACAAGTACCAATGTTAGGTTAGGTTAAGATATGAACCGTCGTAAAACCGCATTAAACAATGTCACTTAGTGAGATGCAGTGTTTTTCACCATTACAAGTCGGGAACTGCGATATCTAATGTGAAAGCGCTTGCAAACGTCGTTAGGTTAGGTTAGGTTAGGTTAGGTTAGGTTACGTTAGGTTAGGTTTGGTTAGGTTAGGTTAGGTTACGTTATGTTAGGTTAGGTTGGGTTAGGTTAGGTTAGGTTACGTTAGGTCAAGGTATGAACCATCGTAAAACCGCAATAAACAATGTCACTTAGTGAGATGCAGTGTTTTTCACCATTACAAGTTGGGAACTGCGATATCTAATGTGAAAGCGCTTGAAACCGTCGTAATGTTGTAGAAAGCAATGTAAAGTAGCGAGTAAAACGTTTTCTAACGATAGAAGTGCGAAGGTTATGTTAGGTTGAGTTATGTTAGTTTAAGCTACGTAGCGTCGTGAAACCACCAAAAACGACGTCATCTAACGAGATAGTGTTGTTTTATTGCGAGTACGAAACTGCGATAGGTAAAATGTGAAAGCACACAAAACGGCATGAACAAGCCAAATACTGCGTGTTGTACCGTTACAAGTGCGAAACTGCTATGTTTTGACATTCTCGGTAGAGCGCATGCAAGTATCGTGAAACCTTAAAAAACGATGTCATTTAGCGAGATACAGCGTTCTGTACTGTAATAAGTTGGTGAGAAACTGTGAGGTCAAGCAAATATCGTAATTGTGAACGAAACAGTGTAATTGAGCGTCTTTAGATACAAGTGCGAATGTTAGGTTAGGTTGACATATCAACCGTCGTAAAACCGCATTAAACAGTCACTTAGTGAGATGTAGTGTTTTTCAAGATTACAAGTCGGGAACTACGATATCTAATGTGAAAGCGCATGAAACCGTCGTAATCTTGTAGAAAACATTGTAAAGTTGCGAGTAAAACGTTTTCTAACGATAGAAGTGCGAAGGTTAGGTTAGGTTAGGTTAGTTTAAGCTAGGTAGCGTCGTGAAACTACCAAAAACGACGTCATCTAACGAGATAGTGTTGTTTTATAGCGAGTATTAAACTGCGATAGGTGAAATGTTGTGAAAGCACACAAAACGGCATGAACAAGCCAAATACTGCGTGTTCTACCGTTACAAGTGCGAAACTGCTATATTGTGATATTCTCGTTAAAGCGCATGCAAGCATCGTGAAACCTTAAAGAACAATGTGATTTAGCGAGATACAACGTTCTGTACTGCAATAAGTTGGTGAAAAACTGTGAGGTTATGCAAATATGGTAATTGTGAACAAAACAGTGTAATAGAGCGTTTTTAGATACAAGTGCGAATGTTAGGTTAGGTTAAGATATGAACCGTCGTAAAACCGCATTAAACAATGTCAATTAGTGAGATGCAGTGTTTTTCACCATTAAAAGTCGGGAACTGCGATATCTAATGTGAAAGCGCTTGCAACCGTCGTTAGGTTAGGTTAGGTTAGGTTAGGTTAGGTTAGATTAGGTTAGGTTGGGTTGAGTTGGGTTAGGTTAGGTTAGGTTAGGTTGGGTTAGGTTAGGTTAGGTTAGGTTAGGTTACGTTAGGTTAGGTTAGGTTACGTTAGGTTACGTTAGGTTAGGTAAGGATAATTTGGTTACGTTAGGTAAGGTTAGGTTAGGTTAGGTTAGGTTGGGTTGGGTGTTGTTGGGTTGGGTTGGGTTGGGTTAGGTTGGGTTAGGTTAGGTTAGGTTACGTTAGGTTAGGTTAGGTTAGGTTAGGTTAGGTTACGTTAGGTTATGTTAGGTTAGGTTAGGTTAGGTTAGGTTACGTTAGGTTAGGTTAGGTCAGGTAAGGTTAGGTTAGGTTAGAATAGGTTAGGTTAGGTTAGGTTACGTTAGGTTAGGTTAAGTTAGGTTGGGTTAGGTTTGGTTAGGTTTGGTTAGGTTAGCTTAGGTTAGGTTAGGTTGGGTTGGGTTAGGTTTGGTTAGGTTAGTTTAGGTTAGGTTAGGTTAGGTTAGGTTGGGTTGGGTTAGGTTAGGTTAGGTTAGGTTAGGTAAGGTTAGGTTAGGTTAGGTTAGGTTACGTTAGGTTAAGGTATGAACCGTCGTAAAACCGCATTAAACAATGTCACTTAGTGAGATGCAGTGTTTTTCAGCTTTACAAGTTGGGAACTGCGATATCTAATGTGAAAGCGCATGAAACCGTCGTAATCTTGTAGAAAACATTGTAAAGTAGCAAATAAAACGTTTTCGGACGATAGAAGTGCGAAGGTTCGGTTAGTTTGAACTAGGTAGCGTCGTGAAACGACCAAAAACGACGTCATCTAACGAGATAGTGTTGTTTATTGCGAGTACGAAACTGCGATAGGTAAAATGTTGTGAAAGCACACAAAACGGCATGAACAAGCCAAATACTGCGTGTTGTACCGTTACAAGTGCGAAACTGCTATGTTGTGACATTCTCGGTAAAGCGCATGCAAGTATCGTGAAACCTAAAGAACGATGTCATTTAGCGAGATACAGCGTTCTGTACTGTAATAAGTTGGTGAGAAACTGTGAGGTCAAGCAAATATCGTAATTGTGAACGAAACAGTGTAATTGAGCGTCTTTAGATACAAGTGCGAATGGTAGGTTAGGTTGACATATCAACCATCGTAAAACCGCATTAAACAATGTCACTTAGTGAGATGTAGTGTTTTTCAACATTACAAGTCGGGAACTACGATATCTAATGTGAAAACGCATGAAACCGTCGTAATCTTGTAGAAAACATTGTAAAGTTGCGAGTAAAACGTTTTCTAACGATAGAAGTGCGAAGGTTAGGTTAGGTTAGGTTAGTTTAGGCTAGGTAGCGTCGTGAAACTACCAAAAACGACGTCATCTAAAGAGATAGTGTTGTTTTATTGCGAGTATTAAACTGCGATAGGTGAAATGTTGTGAAAGCACACAAAACGGCATGAACAAGCCAAATACTGCGTGTTCTACCATTACAAGTGCGAAACTGCTATATTGTGATATTCTCGTTAAAGGGCATGCAAGCATCGTGAAACCTTAAAGAACAATGTCATTTAGCGAGATACAGCGTTCTGTACTGCAATAAGTTGGTGAAAAACTGTGAGGTTATGCAAATATCGTAATTGTGAACGAAACAGTGTAATAGAGTGTTTTTCAATACAAGTACGAATGTTAGGTTAGGTTAAGATATGAACCGTCGTAAAACCGCATTAAACAATGTAACTTAGTGAGATGCAGTGTTTTTCACCATTACAAGTCGGGAACTGCGATATCTGATGTGAAAGCGCTTGCAAACGTCCTTAGGTTAAGTTAGGTTAGGTTAGGTTATGTTAGGTTACGTTAGGTTAGGTTTGGTTAGGTTAGGTTAGGTTAGGTTAGGTTATGTTAGGTTAGGTTGGGTTAGGTTAGGTTAGGTTACGTTAGGTTAAGGTATGAACCGTCGTAAAATCGCAATAAACAATGTCACTCAGTGAGATGCAGTGTTTTTCACCTTTACAAGTTGGGAACTGCGATATCTAATGTGAAAGCGCTTGAAACCGTCGTAATGTTGTAGAAAGCAATGTAAAGTAGCGAGTAAAACGTTTTCTAACGATAGAAGTGCGAAGGTTATGTTAGGTTGAGTTATGTTAGTTTAAGCTAGGTAGCGTCGTGAAACCACCAAAAACGACGTCATCTAACGAGATAGTGTTGTTTTATTGCGAGTACGAAACTGCGATAGGTAAAATGTGAAAGCACACAAAACGGCATGAACAAGCCAAATACTGCGTGTTCTACCATTACAAGTGCGAAACTGCTATATTGTGATATTCTCGTTAAAGGGCATGCAAGCATCGTGAAACCTTAAAGAACAATGTCATTTAGCGAGATACAGCGTTCTGTACTGCAATAAGTTGGTGAAAAACTGTGAGGTTATGCAAATATCGTAATTGTGAACGAAACAGTGTAATAGAGTGTTTTTCAATACAAGTACGAATGTTAGGTTAGGTTGACATATCAACCATCGTAAAACCGCATTAAACAATGTCACTTAGTGAGATGTAGTGTTTTTCAACATTACAAGTCGGGAACTACGATATCTAATGTGAAAACGCATGAAACCGTCGTAATCTTGTAGAAAACATTGTAAAGTAGCAAATAAAACGTTTTCTGACGATAGAAGTGCGAAGGTTCGGTTAGTTTGAACTAGGTAGCGTCGTGAAACGACCAAAAACGACGTCATCTAACGAGATAGTGTTGTTTATTGCGAGTACGAAACTGCGATAGGTAAAATGTTGTGAAAGCACACAAAACGGCATGAACAAGCCAAATAGTGCGTGTTGTACCGTTACAAGTGCGAAACTGCTATGTTGTGACATTCTCGGTAAAGCGCATGCAAGTATCGTGAAACCTAAAGAACGATGTCATTTAGCGAGATACAGCGTTCTGTACTGTAATAAGTTGGTGAGAAACTGTGAGGTCAAGCAAATATCGTAATTGTGAACGAAACAGTGTAATTGAGCGTCTTTAGATACAAGTGCGAATGGTAGGTTAGGTTGACATATCAACCATCGTAAAACCGCATTAAACAATGTCACTTAGTGAGATGTAGTGTTTTTCAACATTACAAGTCGGGAACTAAGATATCTAATGTGAAAACGCATGAAACCGTCGTAATCTTGTAGAAAACATTGTAAAGTTGCGAGTAAAACGTTTTCTAACGATAGAAGTGCGAAGGTTAGGTTAGGTTAGGTTAGTTTAGGCTAGGTAGCGTCGTGAAACTACCAAAAACGACGTCATCTAAAGAGATAGTGTTGTTTTATTGCGAGTATTAAACTGCGATAGGTGAAATGTTGTGAAAGCACACAAAACGGCATGAACAAGCCAAATACTGCGTGTTCTACCATTACAAGTGCGAAACTGCTATATTGTGATATTCTCGTTAAAGGGCATGCAAGCATCGTGAAACCTTAAAGAACAATGTCATTTAGCGAGATACAGCGTTCTGTACTGCAATAAGTTGGTGAAAAACTGTGAGGTTATGCAAATATCGTAATTGTGAACGAAACAGTGTAATAGAGTGTTTTTCAATACAAGTACGAATGTTAGGTTAGGTTGACATATCAACCATCGTAAAACCGCATTAAACAATGTCACTTAGTGAGATGTAGTGTTTTTCAACATTACAAGTCGGGAACTACGATATCTAATGTGAAAACGCATGAAACCGTCGTAATCTTGTAGAAAACATTGTAAAGTAGCAAATAAAACGTTTTCTGACGATAGAAGTGCGAAGGTTCGGTTAGTTTGAACTAGGTAGCGTCGTGAAACGACCAAAAACGACGTCATCTAACGAGATAGTGTTGTTTATTGCGAGTACGAAACTGCGATAGGTAAAATGTTGTGAAAGCACACAAAACGGCATGAACAAGCCAAATAGTGCGTGTTGTACCGTTACAAGTGCGAAACTGCTATGTTGTGACATTCTCGGTAAAGCGCATGCAAGTATCGTGAAACCTAAAGAACGATGTCATTTAGCGAGATACAGCGTTCTGTACTGTAATAAGTTGGTGAGAAACTGTGAGGTCAAGCAAATATCGTAATTGTGAACGAAACAGTGTAATTGAGCGTCTTTAGATACAAGTGCGAATGGTAGGTTAGGTTGACATATCAACCATCGTAAAACCGCATTAAACAATGTCACTTAGTGAGATGTAGTGTTTTTCAACATTACAAGTCGGGAACTAAGATATCTAATGTGAAAACGCATGAAACCGTCGTAATCTTGTAGAAAACATTGTAAAGTTGCGAGTAAAACGTTTTCTAACGATAGAAGTGCGAAGGTTAGGTTAGGTTAGGTTAGTTTAGGCTAGGTAGCGTCGTGAAACTACCAAAAACGACGTCATCTAAAGAGATAGTGTTGTTTTATTGCGAGTATTAAACTGCGATAGGTGAAATGTTGTGAAAGCACACAAAACGGCATGAACAAGCCAAATACTGCGTGTTCTACCATTACAAGTGCGAAACTGCTATATTGTGATATTCTCGTTAAAGGGCATGCAAGCATCGTGAAACCTTAAAGAACAATGTCATTTAGCGAGATACAGCGTTCTGTACTGCAATAAGTTGGTGAAAAACTGTGAGGTTATGCAAATATCGTAATTGTGAACGAAACTGTGTAATAGAGTGTTTTTCAATACAAGTACGAATGTTAGGTTAGGTTAAGATATGAACCGTCGTAAAACCGCATTAAACAATGTAACTTAGTGAGATGCAGTGTTTTTCACCATTACAAGTCGGGAACTGCGATATCTGATGTGAAAGCGCTTGCAAACGTCGTTAGGTTAGGTTAGGTTAGGTTAGGTTATGTTAGGTTACGTTAGGTTAGGTTTGGTTAGGTTAGGTTAGGTTAGGTTAGGTTATGTTAGGTTAGGTTGGGTTAGGTTAGGTTAGGTTACGTTAGGTTAAGGTATGAACCGTCGTAAAATCGCAATAAACAATGTCACTCAGTGAGATGCAGTGTTTTTCACCTTTACAAGTTGGGAACTGCGATATCTAATGTGAAAGCGCTTGAAACCGTCGTAATGTTGTAGAAAGCAATGTAAAGTAGCGAGTAAAACGTTTTCTAACGATAGAAGTGCGAAGGTTATGTTAGGTTGAGTTATGTTAGTTTAAGCTAGGTAGCGTCGTGGAACCACCAAAAACGACGTCATCTAACGAGATAGTGTTGTTTTATTGCGAGTACGAAACTGCGATAGGTAAAATGTGAAAGCACACAAAACGGCATGAACAAGCCAAATACTGCGTGTTCTACCATTACAAGTGCGAAACTGCTATATTGTGATATTCTCGTTAAAGGGCATGCAAGCATCGTGAAACCTTAAAGAACAATGTCATTTTGCGAGATACAGCGTTCTGTACTGCAATAAGTTGGTGAAAAACTGTGAGGTTATGCAAATATCGTAATTGTGAACGAAACAGTGTAATAGAGCGTTTTTCAATACAAGTACGATTGTTAGGTTAGGTTAAGATATGAACCGTCGTAAAACTGCATTAAACAATGTCACTTAGTGAGATGTAGTGTTTTTCAACATTACAAGTCGGGAACTACGATATCTAATGTGAAAGCGCATGAAACCGTCGTAATCTTGCAGAAAACATTGTAAAGTTGCGAGTAAAGCGTTTTCTAACGATAGAAGTGCGAAGGTTAGGTTAGGTTAGGTTAGTTTAGGCTAGGTAGCGTCGTGAAACTACCAAAAACGACGTCATCTAATGAGATAGTGTTGTTTTATTGCGAGTATTAAACTGCGATAGGTGAAATGTTGTGAAAGCACACAAAACGGCATGAACAAGCCAAATACTGCGTGTTCTACCGTTACAAGTGCGAAACTGCTATATTGTGATATTCTCGTTAAAGCGCATGCAAGCATCGTGAAACCTTAAAGAACAATGTCATTTAGCGAGATACAGCGTTCTGTACTGCAATAAGTTGGTGAAAAACTGTGAGGTTATGCAAATATCGTAATTGTGAACGAAACAGTGTAATAGAGCGTTTTTCAATACAAGTACGAATGTTAGGTTAGATTAAGATATGAACCGTCGTAAAACCGCATTAAACAATGTCACTTAGTGAGATGCAGTGTTTTTCACCATTACAAGTCGGGAACTGCGATATCTAATGTGAAAGCGCTTGCAAACGTCGTTAGGTTAGGTTAGGTTAGGTTAGGTTAGGTTAGGTTAGGTTAGGTTACGTTAGGTTAGGTTTGGTTAGGTTAGGTTAGGTTAGGTTATGTTAGGTTAGGTTGGGTTAGGTTAGGTTAGGTTACGTTAGGTTAAGGTATGAACCGTTGTAAAACCGCAATAAACAATGTCACTTAGTGAGATGCAGTGTTTTTCCCCTTTACAAGTTGGGAACTGCGATATCTAATGTGAAAGCGCTTGAAACCGCCGTAATGTTGTCGAAAGCAATGTAAAGTAGCGAGTAAAACGTTTTCTAACGATAGAAGTGCGAAGGTTATGTTAGGTTGAGTTATGTTAGTTTAAGCTAGGTAGCGTCGTGAAACCACCAAACACGACGTCATCTAACGAGATAGTGTTGTTTTATTGCGAGTATGAAACTGCGATAGGTAAAATGTGAAAGCACACAAAACAGCATGAACAAGCCAAATACTGCGTGTTGTACCGTTACAAGTGCGAAACTGCTATGTTTTGACATTCTCGGTAAAGCGCATGCAAGTATCGTGAAACCTTAAAGAACGATGTCATTTAGCGAGATACAGCGTTCTGTACTGTAATAAGTTGGTGAGAAACTGTGAGGTCAAGCAAATATCGTAATTGTGAACGAAACAGTGTAATTGAGCGTCTTTAGATACAAGTGCGAATGTTAGGTTAGGTTGACATATCAAGCGTCGTAAAACCGCATTAAACAATGTCACTTAGTGAGATGTAGTGTTTTTCAACATTACAAGTCTGGAACTACGATATCTAATGTGAAAGCGCAAGAAACCGTCGTAATCTTGTAGAAAACATTGTAAAGTTGCGAGTAAAACGTTTTCTAACGATAGAAGTGCGAAGGTTAGGTTAGGTTAGGTTAGTTTAAGCTAGGTAGCGTCGTTAAACTACCAAAAACGACGTCATCTAACGAGATAGTGTTGTTTTATAGCGAGTATTAAACTGCGATAGGTGAAATGTTGTGAAAGCACACAAAACGGCATGAACAAGCCAAATACTGCGTGTTCTACCGTTACAAGTGCGAAACTGCTATATTGTGATATTCTCGTTAAAGCGCATGCAAGCATCGTGAAACCTTAAAGAACGATGTCATTTAGCGAGATACAACGTTCTGTACTGCAATAAGTTGGTGAAAAACTGTGAGGTTATGCAAATATGGTAATTGTGAACAAAACAGTGTAATAGAGCGGTTTTAGATACAAGTGCGAATGTTAGGTTAGGTTAAGATATGAACCGTCGTAAAACCGCATTAAACAATGTCAATTAGTGAGATGCAGTGTTTTTCACCATTAAAAGTCGGGAACTGCGATATCTAATGTGAAAGCGCTTGCAACCGTCGTTAGGTTAGGTTAGGTTAGGTTAGGTTAGGTTAGGTTGGGTTGGGTTGGGTTGGGTTAGGTTAGGTTAGGTTAGGTTAGGTTGGGTTAGGTTAGTTTAGGTTAGGTTAGGTTAGGTTAGGTTGGGTTGGGTTGGGTTAGGTTAGGTTAGGTTAGGTTAGGTTAGGTTACGTTAGGTTAAGGTATGAACCGTCGTAAAACCGCATTAAACAATGTCACTTAGTGAGATGCAGTGTTTTTCACCTTTACAAGTTGGGAACTGTGATATCTAATGTGAAAGCGCTTGAAACCGTCGTATTGTTGTAGAAAGCAATGTAAAGTAGCGAGTAAAACGTTTTCTAACGATAGAAGTGCGAAGGTTATGTTAGGTTGAGTTATGTTAGTTTAAGCTAGGTAGCGTCGTGAAACTACCAAAAGCAACGTCATCTAACGAGATAGTGTTGTTTTATTGCGAGTACGAAACTGCGATAGGTGAAATGTTGTGAAAGCACACAAAACGGCATGAACAAGCCAAATACTGCGTGTTGTACCGTTACAAGTGCGAAACTGCTATGTTGTGATATTCTCGTTAAAGCGCATGCAAGCATCGTGAAGCCTTAAAGAACGATGTCATTTAGCGAGATACAGCGTTCTGTACTGCAATAAGTTGGTGAAAAACTGTGAGGTTATGCAAATATCCTAATTGTGAACGAAACAGTGTAATAGAGCGTTTTTTAATACAAGTGCGAATGTTAGGTTAGGTTAAGATATGAACCGTCGTAAAACCGCATTAAACAATGTCACTTAGTGAGATGCAGTGTTTTTCACCAATACAAGTCGGGAACTGCAATATCTAATGTGAAAGCGCTTGCAAACGTCGTTAGGTTAGGGTAGGTTAGGTTAGGTTAGGTTAGGTTACGTTAGGTTAGGTTAGGTTAGGTTAGGTTAGGGATGTTAGGTAAGGTTTGGTTAGGTTAGGTTAGGTTAGGTTGGGTTAGGTAAGGTTAGGTTAGGTTAAGATATGAACCGCGCTAAAACCGCATTAAACAATGTCACTTAGTGAGATGCTGTGTTTTTCACCATTACAAGTCGGGAACTGCGATATCTAATGTGAAAGCGCTTGCAAACGTCGTTAGGTTAGGTTAGGTTAGGTTACGTTAGGTTAGGTTTGGTTAGGTTATGTTAGGTAAGGTTGGGTTAGGTTAGGTTAGGTTAGGTTAGGTTAAGATATGAACCGCGCTAAAACCGCAATAAACAATGTCACTTAGTGAGATGCAGTGTGTTTCACCTTTACAAGTTGGGAACTGCGATATCTAATGTGAAAGCGCTTGAAACCGTCGTAATGTTGTAGAAAGCAATGTAAAGTAGCGAGTAAAACGTTTTCTAACGATAGAAGTGCGAAGGTTATGTTAGGTTGAGTTATGTTAGTTTAAGCTAGGTAGCGTCGTGAAACCACCAAAAACGACGTCATCTAACGAGATAGTGTTGTTTATTGCGAGTACGAAACTGCGATAGGTAAAATGTTGTGAAAGCACACAAAACGGCATGAACAAGCCAAATACTGCGTGTTGTACTGTTACAAGTGCGAAACTGCTATGTTGTGACATTCTCGGTAAAGCGCATGGAAGTATCGTGAAACCTTAAAGAACGATGTCATTTAGCGAGATACAGCGTTCTGTACTGTAATAAGTTGGTGAGAAACTGTGAGGTCAAGCAAATATCGTATTTGTGAACAAAACAGTGTAATTGAGCGTCTTTAGATACAAGTGCGAATGTTAGGTTAGGTTGACATATCAACCATCGTAAAACCGCATTAAACAATGTCACTTAGTGAGATGTAGTGTTTTTCAACATTACAAGTCGGGAACTACGATATCTAATGTGAAAGCGCATGAAACCGTCGTAATCTTGCAGAAAACATTGTAAAGTTGCGAGTAAAACGTTTTCTAACGATAGAAGTGCGAAGGTTAGGTTAGGTTAGGTTAGTTTAGGCTAGGTAGCGTCGTGAAACTACCAAAAACGACGTCATCTAATGAGATAGTGTTGTTTTATTGCGAGTATTAAACTGCGATAGGTGAAATGTTGTGAAAGCACACAAAACGGCATGAACAAGCCAAATACTGCGTGTTCTACCGTTACAAGTGCGAAACTGCTATATTGTGATATTCTCGTTAAAGCGCATGCAAGCATCGTGAAACCTTAAAGAACAATGTCATTTAGCGAGATACAGCGTTCTGTACTGCAATAAGTTGGTGAAAAACTGTGAGGTTATGCAAATATCGTAATTGTGAACGAAACAGTGTAATAGAGCGTTTTTCAATACAAGTACGAATGTTAGGTTAGGTTAAGATATGAACCGTCGTAAAACCGCATTAAACAATGTCACTTAGTGAGATGCAGTGTTTTTCACCATTACAAGTCGGGAACTGCGATATCTAATGTGAAAGCGCTTGCAAACGTCGTTAGGTTAGGTTAGGTTAGGTTAGGTTAGGTTAGGTTAGGTTACGTTAGGTTAGGTTTGGTTAGGTTAGGTTAGGTTAGGTTAGGTTATGTTAGGTTAGGTTGGGTTAGGTTAGGTTAGGTTACGTTAGGTTAAGATATGAACCGCGCTAAAACCGCATTAAACAATGTCACTTAGTGAGATGCAGTGTTTTTCACCTTTACAAGTCGTGAACTACGATATCTAATGTGAAAGCGCATGAAACCGTCGTAATCTTGTAGAAAACATTGTAAAGTTGCGAGTAAAACGTTTTCTAACGATAGAAGTGCGAAGGTTAGGTTAGGTTAGGTTAGTTTAGGCTAGGTAGCGTCGTGAAACTACCAAAAACGACGTCATCTAATGAGATAGTGTTGTTTTATTGCGAGTATTAAACTGCGATAGGTGAAATGTTGTGAAAGCACACAAAACGGCATGAACAAGCCAAATACTGCGTGTTCTACCGTTACAAGTGCGAAACTGCTATATTGTGATATTCTCGTTAAAGCGCATGCAAGCATCGTGAAACCTTAAAGAACAATGTCATTTAGCGAGATACAGCGTTCTGTACTGCAATAAGTTGGCGAAAAACTGTGAGGTTATGCAAATATCGTAATTGTGAACGAAACAGTGTAATAGAGCGTTTTTCAATACAAGTACCAATGTTAGGTTAGGTTAAGATATGAACCGTCGTAAAACCGCATTAAACAATGTCACTTAGTGAGATGCAGTGTTTTTCACCATTACAAGTCGGGAACTGCGCTATCTAATGTGAAAGCGCTTGCAAACGTCGTTAGGTTAGGTTAGGTTAGGTTAGGTTACGTTAGGTTAGGTTTGGTTAGGTTAGGTTAGGTTACGTTATGTTAGGTTAGGTTGGGTTAGGTTAGGTTAGGTTACGTTAGGTCAAGGTATGAACCGTCGTAAAACCGCAATAAACAATGTCACTTAGTGAGATGCAGTGTTTTTCACCATTACAAGTTGGGAACTGCGATATCTAATGTGAAAGCGCTTGAAACCGTCGTAATGTTGTAGAAAGCAATGTAAAGTAGCGAGTAAAATGTTTTCTAACGATAGAAGTGCGAAGGTTATGTTAGGTTGAGTTATGTTAGTTTAAGCTACGTAGCGTCGTGAAACCACCAAAAACGACGTCATCTAACGAGATAGTGTTGTTTTATTGCGAGTACGAAACTGCGATAGGTAAAATGTGAAAGCACACAAAACGGCATGAACAAGCCAAATACTGCGTGTTGTACCGTTACAAGTGCGAAACTGCTATGTTTTGACATTTTCGGTAAAGCGCATGCAAGTATCGTGAAACCTTAAAAAACGATGTCATTTAGCGAGATACAGCGTTCTGTACTGTAATAAGTTGGTGAGAAACTGTGAGGTCAAGCAAATATCGTAATTGTGAACGAAACAGTGTAATTGAGCGTCTTTAGATACAAGTGCGAATGTTAGGTTAGGTTGACATATCAACCGTCGTAAAACCGCATTAAACAGTCACTTAGTGAGATGTAGTGTTTTTCAAGATTACAAGTCGGGAACTACGATATCTAATGTGAAAGCGCATGAAACCGTCGTAATCTTGTAGAAAACATTGTAAAGTTGCGAGTAAAACGTTCTCTAACGATAGAAGTGCGAAGGTTAGGTTAGGTTAGGTTAGTTTAAGCTAGGTAGCGTCGTGAAACTACCAAAAACGACGTCATCTAACGAGATAGTGTTGTTTTATAGCGAGTATTAAACTGCGATAGGTGAAATGTTGTGAAAGCACACAAAACGGCATGAACAAGCCAAATACTGCGTGTTCTACCGTTACAAGTGCGAAACTGCTATATTGTGATATTCTCGTTAAAGCGCATGCAAGCATCGTGAAACCTTAAAGAACAATGTGATTTAGCGAGATACAACGTTCTGTACTGCAATAAGTTGGTGAAAAACTGTGAGGTTATGCAAATATGGTAATTGTGAACAAAACAGTGTAATAGAGCGTTTTTAGATACAAGTGCGAATGTTAGGTTAGGTTAAGATATGAACCGTCGTAAAACCGCATTAAACAATGTCACTTAGTGAGATGCAGTGTTTTTCACCAATACAAGTCGGGAACTGCAATATCTAATGTGAAAGCGCTTGCAAACGTCGTTAGGTTAGGGTAGGTTAGGTTAGGTTAGGTTAGGTTACGTTAGGTTAGGTTAGGTTAGGTTAGGTTAGGGATGTTAGGTAAGGTTTGGTTAGGTTAGGTTAGGTTAGGTTGGGTTAGGTAAGGTTAGGTTAGGTTAAGATATGAACCGCGCTAAAACCGCATTAAACAATGTCACTTAGTGAGATGCTGTGTTTTTCACCATTACAAGTCGGGAACTGCGATATCTAATGTGAAAGCGCTTGCAAACGTCGTTAGGTTAGGTTAGGTTAGGTTACGTTAGGTTAGGTTTGGTTAGGTTATGTTAGGTAAGGTTGGGTTAGGTTAGGTTAGGTTAGGTTAGGTTAAGATATGAACCGCGCTAAAACCGCAATAAACAATGTCACTTAGTGAGATGCAGTGTGTTTCACCTTTACAAGTTGGGAACTGCGATATCTAATGTGAAAGCGCTTGAAACCGTCGTAATGTTGTAGAAAGCAATGTAAAGTAGCGAGTAAAACGTTTTCTAACGATAGAAGTGCGAAGGTTATGTTAGGTTGAGTTATGTTAGTTTAAGCTAGGTAGCGTCGTGAAACCACCAAAAACGACGTCATCTAACGAGATAGTGTTGTTTATTGCGAGTACGAAACTGCGATAGGTAAAATGTTGTGAAAGCACACAAAACGGCATGAACAAGCCAAATACTGCGTGTTGTACTGTTACAAGTGCGAAACTGCTATGTTGTGACATTCTCGGTAAAGCGCATGGAAGTATCGTGAAACCTTAAAGAACGATGTCATTTAGCGAGATACAGCGTTCTGTACTGTAATAAGTTGGTGAGAAACTGTGAGGTCAAGCAAATATCGTATTTGTGAACAAAACAGTGTAATTGAGCGTCTTTAGATACAAGTGCGAATGTTAGGTTAGGTTGACATATCAACCATCGTAAAACCGCATTAAACAATGTCACTTAGTGAGATGTAGTGTTTTTCAACATTACAAGTCGGGAACTACGATATCTAATGTGAAAGCGCATGAAACCGTCGTAATCTTGCAGAAAACATTGTAAAGTTGCGAGTAAAACGTTTTCTAACGATAGAAGTGCGAAGGTTAGGTTAGGTTAGGTTAGTTTAGGCTAGGTAGCGTCGTGAAACTACCAAAAACGACGTCATCTAATGAGATAGTGTTGTTTTATTGCGAGTATTAAACTGCGATAGGTGAAATGTTGTGAAAGCACACAAAACGGCATGAACAAGCCAAATACTGCGTGTTCTACCGTTACAAGTGCGAAACTGCTATATTGTGATATTCTCGTTAAAGCGCATGCAAGCATCGTGAAACCTTAAAGAACAATGTCATTTAGCGAGATACAGCGTTCTGTACTGCAATAAGTTGGTGAAAAACTGTGAGGTTATGCAAATATCGTAATTGTGAACGAAACAGTGTAATAGAGCGTTTTTCAATACAAGTACGAATGTTAGGTTAGGTTAAGATATGAACCGTCGTAAAACCGCATTAAACAATGTCACTTAGTGAGATGCAGTGTTTTTCACCATTACAAGTCGGGAACTGCGATATCTAATGTGAAAGCGCTTGCAAACGTCGTTAGGTTAGGTTAGGTTAGGTTAGGTTAGGTTAGGTTAGGTTACGTTAGGTTAGGTTTGGTTAGGTTAGGTTAGGTTAGGTTAGGTTATGTTAGGTTAGGTTGGGTTAGGTTAGGTTAGGTTACGTTAGGTTAAGATATGAACCGCGCTAAAACCGCATTAAACAATGTCACTTAGTGAGATGCAGTGTTTTTCACCTTTACAAGTCGTGAACTACGATATCTAATGTGAAAGCGCATGAAACCGTCGTAATCTTGTAGAAAACATTGTAAAGTTGCGAGTAAAACGTTTTCTAACGATAGAAGTGCGAAGGTTAGGTTAGGTTAGGTTAGTTTAGGCTAGGTAGCGTCGTGAAACTACCAAAAACGACGTCATCTAATGAGATAGTGTTGTTTTATTGCGAGTATTAAACTGCGATAGGTGAAATGTTGTGAAAGCACACAAAACGGCATGAACAAGCCAAATACTGCGTGTTCTACCGTTACAAGTGCGAAACTGCTATATTGTGATATTCTCGTTAAAGCGCATGCAAGCATCGTGAAACCTTAAAGAACAATGTCATTTAGCGAGATACAGCGTTCTGTACTGCAATAAGTTGGCGAAAAACTGTGAGGTTATGCAAATATCGTAATTGTGAACGAAACAGTGTAATAGAGCGTTTTTCAATACAAGTACCAATGTTAGGTTAGGTTAAGATATGAACCGTCGTAAAACCGCATTAAACAATGTCACTTAGTGAGATGCAGTGTTTTTCACCATTACAAGTCGGGAACTGCGCTATCTAATGTGAAAGCGCTTGCAAACGTCGTTAGGTTAGGTTAGGTTAGGTTAGGTTACGTTAGGTTAGGTTTGGTTAGGTTAGGTTAGGTTACGTTATGTTAGGTTAGGTTGGGTTAGGTTAGGTTAGGTTACGTTAGGTCAAGGTATGAACCGTCGTAAAACCGCAATAAACAATGTCACTTAGTGAGATGCAGTGTTTTTCACCATTACAAGTTGGGAACTGCGATATCTAATGTGAAAGCGCTTGAAACCGTCGTAATGTTGTAGAAAGCAATGTAAAGTAGCGAGTAAAATGTTTTCTAACGATAGAAGTGCGAAGGTTATGTTAGGTTGAGTTATGTTAGTTTAAGCTACGTAGCGTCGTGAAACCACCAAAAACGACGTCATCTAACGAGATAGTGTTGTTTTATTGCGAGTACGAAACTGCGATAGGTAAAATGTGAAAGCACACAAAACGGCATGAACAAGCCAAATACTGCGTGTTGTACCGTTACAAGTGCGAAACTGCTATGTTTTGACATTCTCGGTAAAGCGCATGCAAGTATCGTGAAACCTTAAAAAACGATGTCATTTAGCGAGATACAGCGTTCTGTACTGTAATAAGTTGGTGAGAAACTGTGAGGTCAAGCAAATATCGTAATTGTGAACGAAACAGTGTAATTGAGCGTCTTTAGATACAAGTGCGAATGTTAGGTTAGGTTGACATATCAACCGTCGTAAAACCGCATTAAACAGTCACTTAGTGAGATGTAGTGTTTTTCAAGATTACAAGTCGGGAACTACGATATCTAATGTGAAAGCGCATGAAACCGTCGTAATCTTGTAGAAAACATTGTAAAGTTGCGAGTAAAACGTTCTCTAACGATAGAAGTGCGAAGGTTAGGTTAGGTTAGGTTAGTTTAAGCTAGGTAGCGTCGTGAAACTACCAAAAACGACGTCATCTAACGAGATAGTGTTGTTTTATAGCGAGTATTAAACTGCGATAGGTGAAATGTTGTGAAAGCACACAAAACGGCATGAACAAGCCAAATACTGCGTGTTCTACCGTTACAAGTGCGAAACTGCTATATTGTGATATTCTCGTTAAAGCGCATGCAAGCATCGTGAAACCTTAAAGAACAATGTGATTTAGCGAGATACAACGTTCTGTACTGCAATAAGTTGGTGAAAAACTGTGAGGTTATGCAAATATGGTAATTGTGAACAAAACAGTGTAATAGAGCGTTTTTAGATACAAGTGCGAATGTTAGGTTAGGTTAAGATATGAACCGTCGTAAAACCGCATTAAACAATGTCAATTAGTGAGATGCAGTGTTTTTCACCATTAAAAGTCGGGAACTGCGATATCTAATGTGAAAGCGCTTGCAACCGTCGTTAGGTTAGGTTAGGTTAGGTTAGGTTAGGTTAGATTAGGTTAGGTTGGGTTGAGTTGGGTTAGGTTAGGTTAGGTTAGGTTGGGTTAGGTTAGGTTAGGTTAGGTTACGTTAGGTTAGGTTAGGTTACGTTAGGTTACGTTAGGTTAGGTAAGGATAATTTGGTTAGGTTAGGTAAGGTTAGGTTAGGTTAGGTTAGGTTGGGTTGGGTGTTGTTGGGTTGGGTTGGGTTGGGTTAGGTTGGGTTAGGTTAGGTTAGGTTACGTTAGGTTAGGTTAGGTTAGGTTAGGTTAGGTTACGTTAGGTTATGTTAGGTTAGGTTAGGTTAGGTTACGTTAGGTTAGGTTAGGTCAGGTAAGGTTAGGTTAGGTTAGAATAGGTTAGGTTAGGTTAGGTTACGTTAGGTTAGGTTAAGTTAGGTTAGGTTAGGTTTGGTTAGGTTTGGTTAGGTTAGCTTAGGTTAGGTTAGGTTGGGTTGGGTTAGGTTTGGTTAGGTTAGTTTAGGTTAGGTTAGGTTAGGTTAGGTTGGGTTGGGTTAGGTTAGGTTAGGTTAGGTTAGGTTAGGTAAGGTTAGGTTAGGTTAGGTTAGGTTACGTTAGGTTAAGGTATGAACCGTCGTAAAACCGCATTAAACAATGTCACTTAGTGAGATGCAGTGTTTTTCAGCTTTACAAGTTGGGAACTGCGATATCTAATGTGAAAGCGCATGAAACCGTCGTAATCTTGTAGAAAACATTGTAAAGTAGCAAATAAAACGTTTTCTGACGATAGAAGTGCGAAGGTTCGGTTAGTTTGAACTAGGTAGCGTCGTGAAACGACCAAAAACGACGTCATCTAACGAGATAGTGTTGTTTATTGCGAGTACGAAACTGCGATAGGTAAAATGTTGTGAAAGCACACAAAACGGCATGAACAAGCCAAATACTGCGTGTTGTACCGTTACAAGTGCGAAACTGCTATGTTGTGACATTCTCGGTAAAGCGCATGCAAGTATCGTGAAACCTAAAGAACGATGTCATTTAGCGAGATACAGCGTTCTGTACTGTAATAAGTTGGTGAGAAACTGTGAGGTCAAGCAAATATCGTAATTGTGAACGAAACAGTGTAATTGAGCGTCTTTAGATACAAGTGCGAATGGTAGGTTAGGTTGACATATCAACCATCGTAAAACCGCATTAAACAATGTCACTTAGTGAGATGTAGTGTTTTTCAACATTACAAGTCGGGAACTACGATATCTAATGTGAAAGCGCATGAAACCGTCGTAATCTTGTAGAAAACATTGTAAAGTTGCGAGTAAAACGTTTTCTAACGATAGAAGTGCGAAGGTTAGGTTAGGTTAGGTTAGTTTAGGCTAGGTAGCGTCGTGAAACTACCAAAAACGACGTCATCTAAAGAGATAGTGTTGTTTTATTGCGAGTATTAAACTGCGATAGGTGAAATGTTGTGAAAGCACACAAAACGGCATGAACAGGCCAAATACTGCGTGTTCTACCATTACAAGTGCGAAACTGCTATATTGTGATATTCTCGTTAAAGGGCATGCAAGCATCGTGAAACCTTAAAGAACAATGTCATTTAGCGAGATACAGCGTTCTGTACTGCAATAAGTTGGTGAAAAACTGTGAGGTTATGCAAATATCGTAATTGTGAACGAAACAGTGTAATAGAGCGTTTTTCAATACAAGTACGAATGTTAGGTTAGGTTAAGATATGAACCGTCGTAAAACCGCATTAAACAATGTCACTTAGTGAGATGCAGTGTTTTTCACCAATACAAGTCGGGAACTGCAATATCTAATGTGAAAGCGCTTGCAAACGTCGTTAGGTTAGGGTAGGTTAGGTTAGGTTAGGTTAGGTTACGTTAGGTTAGGTTAGGTTAGGTTAGGGATGTTAGGTAAGGTTTGGTTAGGTTAGGTTAGGTTAGGTTGGGTTAGGTAAGGTTAGGTTAGGTTAAGATATGAACCGCGCTAAAACCGCATTAAACAATGTCACTTAGTGAGATGCTGTGTTTTTCACCATTACAACTCGGGAACTGCGATATCTAATGTGAAAGCGCTTGCAAACGTCGTTAGGTAGGTTAGGTTAGGTTACGTTAGGTTAGGTTTGGTTAGGTTATGTTAGGTAAGGTTGGGTTAGGTTAGGTTAGGTTAGGTTAGGTTAAGATATGAACCGCGCTAAAACCGCAATAAACAATGTCACTTAGTGAGATGCAGTGTGTTTCACCTTTACAAGTTGGGAACTGCGATATCTAATGTGAAAGCGCTTGAAACCGTCGTAATGTTGTAGAAAGCAATGTAAAGTAGCGAGTAAAACGTTTTCTAACGATAGAAGTGCGAAGGTTATGTTAGGTTGAGTTATGTTAGTTTAAGCTAGGTAGCGTCGTGAAACCACCAAAAACGACGTCATCTAACGAGATAGTGTTGTTTATTGCGAGTACGAAACTGCGATAGGTAAAATGTTGTGAAAGCACACAAAACGGCATGAACAAGCCAAATACTGCGTGTTGTACCGTTACAAGTGCGAAACTGCTATGTTGTGACATTCTCGGTAAAGCGCATGCAAGTATCGTGAAACCTTAAAGAACGATGTCATTTAGCGAGATACAGCGTTCTGTACTGTAATAAGTTGGTGAGAAACTGTGAGGTCAAGCAAATATCGTAATTGTGAACAAAACAGTGTAATTGAGCGTCTTTAGATACAAGTGCGAATGTTAGGTTAGGTTGACATATCAACCATCGTAAAACCGCATTAAACAATGTCACTTAGTGAGATGTAGTGTTTTTCAACATTACAAGTAGGGAACTACGATATCTAATGTGAAAGCGCATGAAACCGTCGTAATCTTGCAGAAAACATTGTAAAGTTGCGAGTAAAACGTTTTCTAACGATAGAAGTGCGAAGGTTAGGTTAGGTTAGGTTAGTTTAGGCTAGGTAGCGTCGTGAAACTACCAAAAACGACGTCATCTAATGAGATAGTGTTGTTTTATTGCGAGTATTAAACTGCGATAGGTGAAATGTTGTGAAAGCACACAAAACGGCATGAACAAGCCAAATACTGCGTGTTCTACCGTTACAAGTGCGAAACTGCTATATTGTGATATTCTCGTTAAAGCGCATGCAAGCATCGTGAAACCTTAAAGAACAATGTCATTTAGCGAGATACAGCGTTCTGTACTGCAATAAGTTGGTGAAAAACTGTGAGGTTATGCAAATATCGTAATTGTGAACGAAACAGTGTAATAGAGCGTTTTTCAATACAAGTACGAATGTTAGGTTAGGTTAAGATATGAACCGTCGTAAAACCGCATTAAACAATGTCACTTAGTGAGATGCAGTGTTTTTCACCATTACAAGTCGGGAACTGCGATATCTAATGTGAAAGCGCTTGCAAACGTCGTTAGGTTAGGTTAGGTTAGGTTAGGTTAGGTTACGTTAGGTTAGGTTTGGTTAGGTTAGGTTAGGTTAGGTTATGTTAGGTTAGGTTGGGTTAGGTTAGGTTAGGTTACGTTAGGTTAAGATATGAACCGCGCTAAAACCGCATTAAACAATGTCACTTAGTGAGATGCAGTGTTTTTCACCTTTACAAGTCGTGAACTACGATATCTAATGTGAAAGCGCATGAAACCGTCGTAATCTTGTAGAAAACATTGTAAAGTTGCGAGTAAAACGTTTTCTAACGATAGAAGTGCGAAGGTTAGGTTAGGTTAGGTTAGTTTAGGCTAGGTAGCGTCGTGAAACTACCAAAAACGACGTCATCTAATGAGATAGTGTTGTTTTATTGCGAGTATTAAACTGCGATAGGTGAAATGTTGTGAAAGCACACAAAACGGCATGAACAAGCCAAATACTGCGTGTTCTACCGTTACAAGTGCGAAACTGCTATATTGTGATATTCTCGTTAAAGCGCATGCAAGCATCGTGAAACCTTAAAGAACAATGTCATTTAGCGAGATACAGCGTTCTGTACTGCAATAAGTTGGCGAAAAACTGTGAGGTTATGCAAATATCGTAATTGTGAACGAAACAGTGTAATAGAGCGTTTTTCAATACAAGTACCAATGTTAGGTTAGGTTAAGATATGAACCGTCGTAAAACCGCATTAAACAATGTCACTTAGTGAGATGCAGTGTTTTTCACCATTACAAGTCGGGAACTGCGCTATCTAATGTGAAAGCGCTTGCAAACGTCGTTAGGTTAGGTTAGGTTAGGTTAGGTTAGGTTACGTTAGGTTAGGTTTGGTTAGGTTAGGTTAGGTTACGTTATGTTAGGTTAGGTTGGGTTAGGTTAGGTTAGGTTACGTTAGGTCAAGGTATGAACCGTCGTAAAACCGCAATAAACAATGTCACTTAGTGAGATGCAGTGTTTTTCACCATTACAAGTTGGGAACTGCGATATCTAATGTGAAAGCGCTTGAAACCGTCGTAATGTTGTAGAAAGCAATGTAAAGTAGCGAGTAAAACGTTTTCTAACGATAGAAGTGCGAAGGTTATGTTAGGTTGAGTTATGTTAGTTTAAGCTACGTAGCGTCGTGAAACCACCAAAAACGACGTCATCTAACGAGATAGTGTTGTTTTATTGCGAGTACGAAACTGCGATAGGTAAAATGTGAAAGCACACAAAACGGCATGAACAAGCCAAATACTGCGTGTTGTACCGTTACAAGTGCGAAACTGCTATGTTTTGACATTCTCGGTAAAGCGCATGCAAGTATCGTGAAACCTTAAAAAACGATGTCATTTAGCGAGATACAGCGTTCTGTACTGTAATAAGTTGGTGAGAAACTGTGAGGTCAAGCAAATATCGTAATTGTGAACGAAACAGTGTAATTGAGCGTCTTTAGATACAAGTGCGAATGTTAGGTTAGGTTGACATATCAACCGTCGTAAAACCGCATTAAACAGTCACTTAGTGAGATGTAGTGTTTTTCAAGATTACAAGTCGGGAACTACGATATCTAATGTGAAAGCGCATGAAACCGTCGTAATCTTGTAGAAAACATTGTAAAGTTGCGAGTAAAACGTTTTCTAACGATAGAAGTGCGAAGGTTAGGTTAGGTTAGGTTAGTTTAAGCTAGGTAGCGTCGTGAAACTACCAAAAACGACGTCATCTAACGAGATAGTGTTGTTTTATAGCGAGTATTAAACTGCGATAGGTGAAATGTTGTGAAAGCACACAAAACGGCATGAACAAGCCAAATACTGCGTGTTCTACCGTTACAAGTGCGAAACTGCTATATTGTGATATTCTCGTTAAAGCGCATGCAAGCATCGTGAAACCTTAAAGAACAATGTGATTTAGCGAGATACAACGTTCTGTACTGCAATAAGTTGGTGAAAAACTGTGAGGTTATGCAAATATGGTAATTGTGAACAAAACAGTGTAATAGAGCGTTTTTAGATACAAGTGCGAATGTTAGGTTAGGTTAAGATATGAACCGTCGTAAAACCGCATTAAACAATGTCAATTAGTGAGATGCAGTGTTTTTCACCATTAAAAGTCGGGAACTGCGATATCTAATGTGAAAGCGCTTGCAACCGTCGTTAGGTTAGGTTAGGTTAGGTTAGGTTAGGTTAGATTAGGTTAGGTTGGGTTGAGTTGGGTTAGGTTAGGTTAGGTTAGGTTGGGTTAGGTTAGGTTATGTTAGGTTACGTTAGGTTAGGTTAGGTTACGTTAGGTTACGTTAGGTTAGGTAAGGATAATTTGGTTAGGTTAGGTAAGGTTAGGTTAGGTTAGGTTAGGTTGGGTTGGGTGTTGTTGGGTTGGGTTGGGTTGGGTTAGGTTGGGTTAGGTTAGGTTAGGTTACGTTAGGTTAGGTTAGGTTAGGTTAGGTTACGTTAGGTTATGTTAGGTTAGGTTAGGTTAGGTTAGGGTACGTTAGGTTAGGTTAGGTCAGGTAAGGTTAGGTTAGGTTAGAATAGGTTAGGTTAGGTTAGGTTACGTTAGGTTAGGTTAAGTTAGGTTAGGTTAGGTTTGGTTAGGTTTGGTTAGGTTAGCTTAGGTTAGGTTAGGTTGGGTTGGGTTAGGTTTGGTTAGGTTAGTTTAGGTTAGGTTAGGTTAGGTTAGGTTGGGTTGGGTTAGGTTAGGTTAGGTTAGGTTAGGTAAGGTTAGGTTAGGTTAGGTTAGGTTACGTTAGGTTAAGGTATGAACCGTCGTAAAACCGCATTAAACAATGTCACTTAGTGAGATGCAGTGTTTTTCAGCTTTACAAGTTGGGAACTGCGATATCTAATGTGAAAGCGCATGAAACCGTCGTAATCTTGTAGAAAACAATGTAAAAGAGCAAATAAAACGTTTTCTGACGATAGAAGTGCGAAGGTTCGGTTAGTTTGAACTAGGTAGCGTCGTGAAACGACCAAAAACGACGTCATCTAACGAGATAGTGTTGTTTATTGCGAGTACGAAACTGCGATAGGTAAAATGTTGTGAAAGCACACAAAACGGCATGAACAAGCCAAATACTGCGTGTTGTACCGTTACAAGTGCGAAACTGCTATGTTGTGACATTCTCGGTAAAGCGCATGCAAGTATCGTGAAACCTAAAGAACGATGTCATTTAGCGAGATACAGCGTTCTGTACTGTAATAAGTTGGTGAGAAACTGTGAGGTCAAGCAAATATCGTAATTGTGAACGAAACAGTGTAATTGAGCGTCTTTAGATACAAGTGCGAATGGTAGGTTAGGTTGACATATCAACCATCGTAAAACCGCATTAAACAATGTCACTTAGTGAGATGTAGTGTTTTTCAACATTACAAGTCGGGAACTACGATATCTAATGTGAAAGCGCATGAAACCGTCGTAATCTTGTAGAAAACATTGTAAAGTTGCGAGTAAAACGTTTTCTAACGATAGAAGTGCGAAGGTTAGGTTAGGTTAGGTTAGTTTAGGCTAGGTAGCGTCGTGAAACTACCAAAAACGACGTCATCTAAAGAGATAGTGTTGTTTTATTGCGAGTATTAAACTGCGATAGGTGAAATGTTGTGAAAGCACACAAAACGGCATGAACAAGCCAAATACTGCGTGTTCTACCATTACAAGTGCGAAACTGCCATATTGTGATATTCTCGTTAAAGGGCATGCAAGCATCGTGAAACCTTAAAGAACAATGTCATTTAGCGAGATACAGCGTTCTGTACTGCAATAAGTTGGTGAAAAACTGTGAGGTTATGCAAATATCGTAATTGTGAACGAAACAGTGTAATAGAGTGTTTTTCAATACAAGTACGAATGTTAGGTTAGGTTAAGATATGAACCGTCGTAAAACCGCATTAAACAATGTAACTTAGTGAGATGCAGTGTTTTTCACCATTACAAGTCGGGAACTGCGATATCTGATGTGAAAGCGCTTGCAAACGTCGTTAGGTTAGGTTAGGTTAGGTTAGGTTATGTTAGGTTACGTTAGGTTAGGTTTGGTTAGGTTAGGTTAGGTTAGGTTAGGTTATGTTAGGTTAGGTTGGGTTAGGTTAGGTTAGGTTACGTTAGGTTAAGGTATGAACCGTCGTAAAATCGCAATAAACAATGTCACTCAGTGAGATGCAGTGTTTTTCACCTTTACAAGTTGGGAACTGCGATATCTAATGTGAAAGCGCTTGAAACCGTCGTAATGTTGTAGAAAGCAATGTAAAGTAGCGAGTAAAACGTTTTCTAACGATAGAAGTGCGAAGGTTATGTTAGGTTGAGTTATGTTAGTTTAAGCTAGGTAGCGTCGTGAAACCACCAAAAACGACGTCATCTAACGAGATAGTGTTGTTTTATTGCGAGTACGAAACTGCGATAGGTAAAATGTGAAAGCACACAAAACGGCATGAACAAGCCAAATACTGCGTGTTCTACCATTACAAGTGCGAAACTGCTATATTGTGATATTCTCGTTAAAGGGCATGCAAGCATCGTGAAACCTTAAAGAACAATGTCATTTAGCGAGATACAGCGTTCTGTACTGCAATAAGTTGGTGAAAAACTGTGAGGTTATGCAAATATCGTAATTGTGAACGAAACAGTGTAATAGAGCGTTTTTCAATACAAGTACGAATGTTAGGTTAGGTTAAGATATGAACCGTCGTAAAACTGCATTAAACAATGTAACTTAGTGAGATGCAGTGTTTTTCACCATTACAAGTCGGGAACTGCGATATCTAATGTGAAAGCGCATGAAACCGTCGTAATCTTGTAGAAAACATTGTAAAGTTGCGAGTAAAACGTTTTCTAACGATAGAAGTGCGAAGGTTAGGTTAGGTTAGGTTAGTTTCAGCTAGGTAGCGTCGTGAAACTACCAAAAACGACGTCATCTAACGAGATAGTGTTGTTTTATAGCGAGTATTAAACTGCGATAGGTGAAATGTTGTGAAAGCACACAAAACGGCATGAACGAGCCAAATACTGCGTGTTCTACCGTTACAAGTGCGAAACTGCTATATTGTGATATTCTCGTTAAAGCGCATGCAAGCATCGTGAAACCTTAAAGAACAATGTCATTTAGCGAGATACAACGTTCTGTACTGCAATAAGTTGGTGAAAAACTGTGAGGTTATGCAAATATGGTAATTGTGAACAAAACAGTGTAATAGAGCGTTTTTAGATACAAGTGCGAATGTTAGGTCAGGTTAAGATAAGAACCGTCGTAAAACCGCATTAAACAATGTCAATTAGTGAGATGCAGTGTTTTTCACCATTAAAAGTCGGGAACTGCGATATCTAATGTGAAAGCGCTTGCAACCGTCGTTAGGTTAGGTTAGGTTAGGTTAGGTTAGGTTAGGTTAGGTTAGATTAGGTTAGGTTGGGTTGAGTTGGGTTAGGTTAGGTTAGGTTAGGTTAGGTTGGGTTAGGTTAGGTTAGGTTAGGTTAGGTTACGTTAGGTTAGGTTAGGTTACGTTAGGTTAGGTTAGGTTAGGTTACGTTAGGTTAGGTTAGGTTAGGTAAGGTTAGGTTAGGTTAGGTTAGGTTGGGTTGGGTGTTGTTGGGTTGGGTTGGGTTGGGTTAGGTTGGGTTAGGTTAGGTTAGGTTACGTTAGGTTAGGTTAGGTTAGGTTAGGTTAGGTTACGTTAGGGTATGTTAGGTTAGGTTAGGTTACGTTAGGTTAGGTTAGGTCAGGTAAGGTTAGGTTACGTTAGAATAGGTTAGGTTAGGTTACGTTAGGTTAGGTTAAGTTAGGTTAGGTTAGGTTTGGTTAGGTTTGGTTAGGTTAGCTTAGGTTAGGTTAGGTTGGGTTGGGTTGGGTTGGGTTAGGTTAGGTTAGGTTAGGTTGGGTTAGGTTAGTTTAGGTTAGGTTAGGTTAGGTTAGGTTGGGTTGGGTTGGGTTAGGTTAGGTTAGGTTAGGTTAGGTAAGGTTAGGTTAGGTTAGGTTAGGTTACGTTAGGTTAAGGTATGAACCGTTGTAAAACCGCATTAAACAATGTCACTTTGTGAGATGCAGTGTTTTTTACCTTTACAAGTTGGGAACTGCGATATCTAATGTGAAAGCGCATGAAACCGTCGTAATCTTGTAGAAAACATTGTAAAGTAGCGAATAAAATGTTTTCTAACGATAGAAGTGCGAAGGTTCGGTTAGTTTGAGCTAGGTAGCGTCGTGAAACCACCAAAAACGATGTCATCTAACGAGATAGTGTTGTTTTATTGCGAGTACGAAACTGCGATAGGTGAAATATTGGGAAAGCACACAAAATGGCATGAACTAGCCAGATACTGCGTCTTGTGCCGTTACAAGTGCGAAACTGCTTTAATGTGATATTCTCGTTAAAGCGCATGCAAGTATCGTGAAACCTTAAAGAACGATGTCATTTAGCGAGATACAGCGTTCTGAACTGTAATAAGTTGGTGAGAAACTGTGAGGTAGAGCAAATATCGTAATTGTGAACGAAACAGTGTAATTGAGCGTATTTAGATACAAGTGCGAATGTTAGGTTAGGTTGAGATATCAACCGTCGTAAAACCGCATTAAACAATGTCACTTTGTGAGATGCAGTGTTTTTCACCTATACAAGTCGGGAACTGCGATATCTAATGTGAAAGCGCTTGCAAACGTCGTTAGGTTAGGTTAGGTTAGGTTAGGTTAGGTTAGGTTACGTTAGGTTAGGTTTGGTTAGGTTAGGTTAGGTTATGTTAGGTTAGGTTGGGTTAGGTTAGGTTGGGTTAGGTTAGGTTAGGTTAAGATATGAACCGCGCTAAAACCGCATTAAACAATGTCACTTAGTGAGATGCAGTGTTTTTCACCTTTACAAGTTGGGAACTGCGATATCTAATGTAAAAGCGCTTGAAACCGTCGTAATGTTGTAGAAAGCAATGTAAAGTAGCGAGTAAAACGTTTTCTAACGATAGAAGTGCGAAGGTTATGTTAGGTTGAGTTATGTTAGTTTAAGCTAGGTAGTGTCGTGAAACCACCAAAAACGACGTCATCTAACGAGATAGTGTTGTTTATTGCGAGTACGAAACTGCGATAGGTAAAATGTTGTGAAAGCACACAAAACGGCATGAACAAGCCAAATACTGCGTGTTGTACCGTTACAAGTGCGAAACTGCTATGTTGTGACATTCTCGGTAAAGCGCATGCAAGTATCGTGAAACCTTAAAGAACGATGTCATTTAGCGAGATACAGCGTTCTGTACTGTAATAAGTTGGTGAGAAACTGTGAGGTCAAGCAAATATTGTAATTGTGAACGAAACAGTGTAATTGAGCGTCTTTAGATACGAGTGCGAATGTTAGGTTAGGTTGACATATCAACCATCGTAAAACCGCATTAAACAATGTCACTTAGTGAGATGTAGTGTTTTTCAACATTACAAGTCGGGAACTACGATATCTAATGTGAAAGCGCATGAAACCGTCGTAATCTTGTAGAAAACATTGTAAAGTTGCGAGTAAAACGTTTTCTAACGATAGAAGTGCGAAGGTTAGGTTAGGTTAGGTTAGTTTAAGCTAGGTAGCGTCGTGAAACTACCAAAAACGACGTCATCTAACGAGATAGTGTTGTTTTATAGCGAGTATTAAACTGCGATAGGTGAAATGTTGTGAAAGCACACAAAACGGCATGAACAAGCCAAATACTGCGTGTTCTACCGTTACAAGTGCGAAACTGCTATATTGTGATATTCTCGTTAAAGCGCATGCAAGCATCGTGAAACCTTAAAGAACAATGTGATTTAGCGAGATACAACGTTCTGTACTGCAATAAGTTGGTGAAAAACTGTGAGGTTATGCAAATATGGTAATTGTGAACAAAACAGTGTAATAGAGCGTTTTTAGATACAAGTGCGAATGTTAGGTTAGGTTAAGATATGAACCGTCGTAAAACCGCATTAAACAATGTCAATTAGTGAGATGCAGTGTTTTTCACCATTAAAAGTCGGGAACTGCGATATCTAATGTGAAAGCGCTTGCAACCGTCGTTAGGTTAGGTTAGGTTAGGTTAGGTTAGGTTAGATTAGGTTAGGTTGGGTTGAGTTGGGTTAGGTTAGGTTAGGTTAGGTTGGGTTAGGTTAGGTTAGGTTAGGTTAGGTTACGTTAGGTTAGGTTAGGTTACGTTAGGTTACGTTAGGTTAGGTAAGGATAATTTGGTTAGGTTAGGTAAGGTTAGGTTAGGTTAGGTTAGGTTGGGTTGGGTGTTGTTGGGTTGGGTTGGGTTGGGTTAGGTTGGGTTAGGTTAGGTTAGGTTACGTTAGGTTAGGTTAGGTTAGGTTAGGTTACGTTAGGTTATGTTAGGTTAGGTTAGGTTAGGTTAGGTTACGTTAGGTTAGGTTAGGTCAGGTAAGGTTAGGTTAGGTTAGAATAGGTTAGGTTAGGTTAGGTTACGTTAGGTTAGGTTAAGTTAGGTTAGGTTAGGTTTGGTTAGGTTTGGTTAGGTTAGCTTAGGTTAGGTTAGGTTGGGTTGGGTTAGGTTTGGTTAGGTTAGTTTAGGTTAGGTTAGGTTAGGTTAGGTTGGGTTGGGTTAGGTTAGGTTAGGTTAGGTTAGGTAAGGTTAGGTTAGGTTAGGTTAGGTTACGTTAGGTTAAGGTATGAACCGTCGTAAAACCGCATTAAACAATGTCACTTAGTGAGATGCAGTGTTTTTCAGCTTTACAAGTTGGGAACTGCGATATCTAATGTGAAAGCGCATGAAACCGTCGTAATCTTGTAGAAAACAATGTAAAAGAGCAAATAAAACGTTTTCTGACGATAGAAGTGCGAAGGTTCGGTTAGTTTGAACTAGGTAGCGTCGTGAAACGACCAAAAACGACGTCATCTAACGAGATAGTGTTGTTTATTGCGAGTACGAAACTGCGATAGGTAAAATGTTGTGAAAGCACACAAAACGGCATGAACAAGCCAAATACTGCGTGTTGTACCGTTACAAGTGCGAAACTGCTATGTTGTGACATTCTCGGTAAAGCGCATGCAAGTATCGTGAAACCTAAAGAACGATGTCATTTAGCGAGATACAGCGTTCTGTACTGTAATAAGTTGGTGAGAAACTGTGAGGTCAAGCAAATATCGTAATTGTGAACGAAACAGTGTAATTGAGCGTCTTTAGATACAAGTGCGAATGGTAGGTTAGGTTGACATATCAACCATCGTAAAACCGCATTAAACAATGTCACTTAGTGAGATGTAGTGTTTTTCAACATTACAAGTCGGGAACTACGATATCTAATGTGAAAGCGCATGAAACCGTCGTAATCTTGTAGAAAACATTGTAAAGTTGCGAGTAAAACGTTTTCTAACGATAGAAGTGCGAAGGTTAGGTTAGGTTAGGTTAGTTTAGGCTAGGTAGCGTCGTGAAACTACCAAAAACGACGTCATCTAAAGAGATAGTGTTGTTTTATTGCGAGTATTAAACTGCGATAGGTGAAATGTTGTGAAAGCACACAAAACGGCATGAACAAGCCAAATACTGCGTGTTCTACCATTACAAGTGCGAAACTGCCATATTGTGATATTCTCGTTAAAGGGCATGCAAGCATCGTGAAACCTTAAAGAACAATGTCATTTAGCGAGATACAGCGTTCTGTACTGCAATAAGTTGGTGAAAAACTGTGAGGTTATGCAAATATCGTAATTGTGAACGAAACAGTGTAATAGAGTGTTTTTCAATACAAGTACGAATGTTAGGTTAGGTTAAGATATGAACCGTCGTAAAACCGCATTAAACAATGTAACTTAGTGAGATGCAGTGTTTTTCACCATTACAAGTCGGGAACTGCGATATCTGATGTGAAAGCGCTTGCAAACGTCGTTAGGTTAGGTTAGGTTAGGTTAGGTTATGTTAGGTTACGTTAGGTTAGGTTTGGTTAGGTTAGGTTAGGTTAGGTTAGGTTATGTTAGGTTAGGTTGGGTTAGGTTAGGTTAGGTTACGTTAGGTTAAGGTATGAACCGTCGTAAAATCGCAATAAACAATGTCACTCAGTGAGATGCAGTGTTTTTCACCTTTACAAGTTGGGAACTGCGATATCTAATGTGAAAGCGCTTGAAACCGTCGTAATGTTGTAGAAAGCAATGTAAAGTAGCGAGTAAAACGTTTTCTAACGATAGAAGTGCGAAGGTTATGTTAGGTTGAGTTATGTTAGTTTAAGCTAGGTAGCGTCGTGAAACCACCAAAAACGACGTCATCTAACGAGATAGTGTTGTTTTATTGCGAGTACGAAACTGCGATAGGTAAAATGTGAAAGCACACAAAACGGCATGAACAAGCCAAATACTGCGTGTTCTACCATTACAAGTGCGAAACTGCTATATTGTGATATTCTCGTTAAAGGGCATGCAAGCATCGTGAAACCTTAAAGAACAATGTCATTTAGCGAGATACAGCGTTCTGTACTGCAATAAGTTGGTGAAAAACTGTGAGGTTATGCAAATATCGTAATTGTGAACGAAACAGTGTAATAGAGCGTTTTTCAATACAAGTACGAATGTTAGGTTAGGTTAAGATATGAACCGTCGTAAAACTGCATTAAACAATGTAACTTAGTGAGATGCAGTGTTTTTCACCATTACAAGTCGGGAACTGCGATATCTAATGTGAAAGCGCATGAAACCGTCGTAATCTTGTAGAAAACATTGTAAAGTTGCGAGTAAAACGTTTTCTAACGATAGAAGTGCGAAGGTTAGGTTAGGTTAGGTTAGTTTCAGCTAGGTAGCGTCGTGAAACTACCAAAAACGACGTCATCTAACGAGATAGTGTTGTTTTATAGCGAGTATTAAACTGCGATAGGTGAAATGTTGTGAAAGCACACAAAACGGCATGAACGAGCCAAATACTGCGTGTTCTACCGTTACAAGTGCGAAACTGCTATATTGTGATATTCTCGTTAAAGCGCATGCAAGCATCGTGAAACCTTAAAGAACAATGTCATTTAGCGAGATACAACGTTCTGTACTGCAATAAGTTGGTGAAAAACTGTGAGGTTATGCAAATATGGTAATTGTGAACAAAACAGTGTAATAGAGCGTTTTTAGATACAAGTGCGAATGTTAGGTCAGGTTAAGATAAGAACCGTCGTAAAACCGCATTAAACAATGTCAATTAGTGAGATGCAGTGTTTTTCACCATTAAAAGTCGGGAACTGCGATATCTAATGTGAAAGCGCTTGCAACCGTCGTTAGGTTAGGTTAGGTTAGGTTAGGTTAGGTTAGGTTAGGTTAGATTAGGTTAGGTTGGGTTGAGTTGGGTTAGGTTAGGTTAGGTTAGGTTAGGTTGGGTTAGGTTAGGTTAGGTTAGGTTAGGTTACGTTAGGTTAGGTTAGGTTACGTTAGGTTAGGTTAGGTTAGGTTACGTTAGGTTAGGTTAGGTTAGGTAAGGTTAGGTTAGGTTAGGTTAGGTTGGGTTGGGTGTTGTTGGGTTGGGTTGGGTTGGGTTAGGTTGGGTTAGGTTAGGTTAGGTTACGTTAGGTTAGGTTAGGTTAGGTTAGGTTAGGTTACGTTAGGGTATGTTAGGTTAGGTTAGGTTACGTTAGGTTAGGTTAGGTCAGGTAAGGTTAGGTTACGTTAGAATAGGTTAGGTTAGGTTACGTTAGGTTAGGTTAAGTTAGGTTAGGTTAGGTTTGGTTAGGTTTGGTTAGGTTAGCTTAGGTTAGGTTAGGTTGGGTTGGGTTGGGTTGGGTTAGGTTAGGTTAGGTTAGGTTGGGTTAGGTTAGTTTAGGTTAGGTTAGGTTGGGTTGGGTTGGGTTAGGTTAGGTTAGGTTAGGTTAGGTAAGGTTAGGTTAGGTTAGGTTAGGTTACGTTAGGTTAAGGTATGAACCGTTGTAAAACCGCATTAAACAATGTCACTTTGTGAGATGCAGTGTTTTTGACCTTTACAAGTTGGGAACTGCGATATCTAATGTGAAAGCGCATGAAACCGTCGTAATCTTGTAGAAAACATTGTAAAGTAGCGAATAAAATGTTTTCTAACGATAGAAGTGCGAAGGTTCGGTTAGTTTGAGCTAGGTAGCGTCGTGAAACCACCAAAAACGATGTCATCTAACGAGATAGTGTTGTTTTATTGCGAGTACGAAACTGCGATAGGTGAAATATTGGGAAAGCACACAAAATGGCATGAACTAGCCAGATACTGCGTCTTGTGCCGTTACAAGTGCGAAACTGCTTTAATGTGATATTCTCGTTAAAGCGCATGCAAGTATCGTGAAACCTTAAAGAACGATGTCATTTAGCGAGATACAGCGTTCTGAACTGTAATAAGTTGGTGAGAAACTGTGAGGTAGAGCAAATATCGTAATTGTGAACGAAACAGTGTAATTGAGCGTATTTAGATACAAGTGCGAATGTTAGGTTAGGTTGAGATATCAACCGTCGTAAAACCGCATTAAACAATGTCACTTTGTGAGATGCAGTGTTTTTCACCTATACAAGTCGGGAACTGCGATATCTAATGTGAAAGCGCTTGCAAACGTCGTTAGGTTAGGTTAGGTTAGGTTAGGTTAGGTTAGGTTACGTTAGGTTAGGTTTGGTTAGGTTAGGTTAGGTTATGTTAGGTTAGGTTGGGTTAGGTTAGGTTGGGTTAGGTTAGGTTAGGTTAAGATATGAACCGCGCTAAAACCGCATTAAACAATGTCACTTAGTGAGATGCAGTGTTTTTCACCTTTACAAGTTGGGAACTGCGATATCTAATGTAAAAGCGCTTGAAACCGTCGTAATGTTGTAGAAAGCAATGTAAAGTAGCGAGTAAAACGTTTTCTAACGATAGAAGTGCGAAGGTTATGTTAGGTTGAGTTATGTTAGTTTAAGCTAGGTAGTGTCGTGAAACCACCAAAAACGACGTCATCTAACGAGATAGTGTTGTTTATTGCGAGTACGAAACTGCGATAGGTAAAATGTTGTGAAAGCACACAAAACGGCATGAACAAGCCAAATACTGCGTGTTGTACCGTTACAAGTGCGAAACTGCTATGTTGTGACATTCTCGGTAAAGCGCATGCAAGTATCGTGAAACCTTAAAGAACGATGTCATTTAGCGAGATACAGCGTTCTGTACTGTAATAAGTTGGTGAGAAACTGTGAGGTCAAGCAAATATTGTAATTGTGAACGAAACAGTGTAATTGAGCGTCTTTAGATACGAGTGCGAATGTTAGGTTAGGTTGACATATCAACCATCGTAAAACCGCATTAAACAATGTCACTTAGTGAGATGTAGTGTTTTTCAACATTACAAGTCGGGAACTACGATATCTAATGTGAAAGCGCATGAAACCGTCGTAATCTTGTAGAAAACTTTGTAAAGTTGCGAGTAAAACGTTTTCTAACGATAGAAGTGCGAAGGTTAGGTTAGGTTAGGTTAGGTTAGTTTATGCTAGGTAGCGTCGTGAAACTACCAAAAACGACGTCATCTAAAGAGAGTGTTGTTTTATTGCGAGTATTAAACTGCGATAGGTGAAATGTTGTGAAAGCACACAAAACGGCATGAACAAGCCAAATACTGCGTGTTCTACCGTTACAAGTGCGAAACTGCTATATTGTGATATTCTCGTTAAAGCGCATGCAAGCATCGTGAAACCTTAAAGAACAATGTCATTTAGCGAGATACAGCGTTCTGTACTGCAATAAATTGGTGAAAAACTGTGAGGTTATGCAAATATCGTAATTGTGAACGAAACAGTGTAATAGAGCGTTTTTCAATACAAATACGAATGTTAGGTTAGGTTAAGATATGAACCGTCGTAAAACCGCATTAAACAATGTCACTTAGTGAGATGCAGTGTTTTTCACCATTACAAGTCGGGAACTGCGATATCTAATGTGGAAGCGCTTGCAAACGTCGTTAGGTTAGGTTAGGTTAGGTGAGGTTACGTTAGGTTAGGTTTGGTTAGGTTAGGTTAGGTTAGGTTAGGTTAGGTTAGGTTAGGTTATGTTAGGTTAGGTTGGGTTAGGTTAGGTTAGGTTACGTTAGGTTAAGGTATGAACCGTCGTAAAACCGCAATAAACAATGTCACTTCGTGAGATGCAGTGTTTTTCACCTTTACAAGTTGGGAACTGCGATATCTAATGTGAAAGCGCTTGAAACCGTCGTAATGTTGTAGAAAGCAATGTAAAGTAGCGAGTAAAACGTTTTCTAACGATAGAAGTGCGAAGGTTATGTTAGGTTGAGTTATGTTAGTTTAAGCTAGGTAGCGTCGTGAAACCACCAAAAACGACGTCATCTAACGAGATAGTGTTGTTTTATTGCGAGTACGAAACTGCGATAGGTAAAATGTGAAAGCACACAAAACGGCATGAACAAGCCAAATACTGCGTGTTGTACCGTTACAAGTGCGAAACTGCTATGTTTTGACATTCTCGGTAAAGCGCATGCAAGTATCGTGAAACCTTAAAGAACGATGTCATTTAGCGAGATACAGCGTTCTGTACTGTAATAAGTTGGTGAGAAACTGTGAGGTCAAGCAAATATTGTAATTGTGAACGAAACAGTGCAATTGAGCGTCTTTAGATACGAGTGCGAATTTTAGGTTAGGTTGACATATCAACCATCGTAAAACCGCAATAAACAATGTCACTTAGTGAGATGTAGTGTTTTTCAACATTACAAGTCGGGAACTACGATATCTAATGTGAAAGCGCATGAAACCGTCGTAATCTTGTAGAAAACATTGTAAAGTTGCGAGTAAAACGTTTTCTAACGATAGAAGTGCGAAGGTTAGGTTAGGGTAGGTTAGTTTAGGCTAGGTAGCGTCGTGAAACTACCAAAAACGACGTCATCTAAAGAGAGTGTTGTTTTATTGCGAGTATTAAACTGCGATAGGTGAAATGTTGTGAAAGCACACAAAACGGCATGAACAAGCCAAATACTGCGTGTTCTACCGTTACAAGTGCGAAACTGCTATATTGTGATATTCTTGTTAAAGCGCATGCAAGCATCGTGAAACCTTAAAGAACGATGTCATTTAGCGAGATACAGCGTTCTGTACTGCAATAAGTTGGTGAAAAACTGTGAGGTTATGCAAATATCGTAATTGTGAACGAAACAGTGTAATAGAGCGTTTTTCAATACAAATACGAATGTTAGGTTAGGTTAAGATATGAACCGTCGTAAAACCGCATTAAACAATGTCACTTAGTGAGATGCAGTGTTTTTCACCATTACAAGTCGGGAACTGCGATATCTAATGTGAAAGCGCTTGCAAACGTCGTTAGGTTAGGTTAGGTTAGGTTAGGTTAGGTTACGTTAGGTTAGGTTTGGTTAGGTTAGGTTAGGTTAGGTTATGTTAGGTTAGGTTGGGTTAGGTTAGGTTAGGTTAAGATATGAACCGCGCTAAAACCGCATTAAACAATGTCACTTAGTGAGATGCAGTGTTTTTCACCTTTACAAGTTGGGAACTGCGATATCTAATGTAAAAGCGCTTGAAACCGTCGTAATGTCGTAGAAAGCAATGTAAAGTAGCGAGTAAAACGTTTTCTAACGATAGAAGTGCGAAGGTTATGTTAGGTTGAGTTATGTTAGTTTAAGCTAGGTAGTGTCGTGAAACCACCAAAAACGACGTCATCTAACGAGATAGTGTTGTTTATTGCGAGTACGAAACTGCGATAGGTAAAATGTTGTGAAAGCACACAAAACGGCATGAACAAGCCAAATACTGCGTGTTGTACCGTTACAAGTGCGAAACTGCTATGTTGTGACATTCTCGGTAAAGCGCATGCAAGTATCGTGAAACCTTAAAGAACGATGTCATTTAGCGAGATACAGCGTTCTGTAGTGTAATAAGTTGGTGAGAAACTGTGAGGTCAAGCAAATATTGTAATTGTGAACGAAACAGTGTAATTGAGCGTCTTTAGATACGAGTGCGAATGTTAGGTTAGGTTGACATATCAACCATCGTAAAACCGCATTAAACAATGTCACTTAGTGAGATGTAGTGTTTTTCAACATTACAAGTCGGGAACTACGATATCTAATGTGAAAGCGCATGAAACCGTCGTAATCTTGTAGAAAACATTGTAAAGTTGCGAGTAAAACGTTTTCTAACGATAGAAGTGCGAAGGTTAGGTTAGGTTAGGTTAGGTTAGTTTAGGCTAGGTAGCGTCGTGAAACTACCAAAAACGACGTCATCTAAAGAGAGTTTTGTTTTATTGCGAGTATTAAACTGCGATAGGTGAAATGTTGTGAAAGCACACAAAACGGCATGAACAAGCCAAATACTGCGTGTTCTACCGTTACAAGTGCGAAACTGCTATATTGTGATATTCTCGTTAAAGCGCATGCAAGCATCGTGAAACCTTAAAGAACAATGTCATTTAGCGAGATACAGCGTTCTGTACTGCAATAAGTTGGTGAAAAACTGTGAGGTTATGCAAATATCGTAATTGTGAACGAAACAGTGTAATAGAGCGTTTTTCAATACAAATACGAATGTTAGGTTAGGTTAAGATATGAACCGTCGTAAAACCGCATTAAACAATGTCACTTAGTGAGATGCAGTGTTTTTCACCATTACAAGTCGGGAACTGCGATATCTAATGTGAAAGCGCTTGCAAACGTCGTTAGGTTAGGTTAGGTTAGGTTAGGTGAGGTTACGTTAGGTTAGGTTTGGTTAGGTTAGGTTAGGTTAGGTTAGGTTATGTTAGGTTAGGTTGGGTTAGGTTAGGTTACGTTAGGTTAAGGTATGAACCGTCGTAAAACCGCAATAAACAATGTCACTTCGTGAGATGCAGTGTTTTTCACCTTTACAAGTTGGGAACTGCGATATCTAATGTGAAAGCGCTTGAAACCGTCGTAATGTTGTAGAAAGCAATGTAAAGTAGCGAGTAAAACGTTTTCTAACGATAGAAGTGCGAAGGTTATGTTAGGTTGAGTTATGTTAGTTTAAGCTAGGTAGCGTCGTGAAACCACCAAAAACGACGTCATCTAACGAGATAGTGTTGTTTATTGCGAGTACGAAACTGCGATAGGTAAAATGTTGTGAAAGCACACAAAACGGCATGAACAAGCCAAATACTGCGTGTTGTACCGTTACAAGTGCGAAACTGCTATGTTGTGACATTCTCGGTAAAGCGCATGCAAGTATCGTGAAACCTTAAAGAACGATGTCATTTAGCGTGATACAGCGTTCTGTACTGTAATAAGTTGGTGAGAAACTGTGAGGTCAAGCAAATATTGTAATTGTGAACGAAACAGTGTAATTGAGCGTCTTTAGATACGAGTGCGAATGTTAGTTTAGGTTGACATATCAACCATCGTAAAACCGCATTAAACAATGTCACTTAGTGAGATGTAGTGTTTTTCAACATTACAAGTGGGGAACTACGATATCTAATGTGAAAGCGCATGAAACCGTCGTAATCTTGTAGAAAACATTGTAAAGTTGCGAGTAAAACGTTTTCTAACGATAGAAGTGCGAAGGTTAGGTTAGGTTAGGTTAGTTTAAGCTAGGTAGCGTCGTGAAACTACCAAAAACGACGTCATCTAACGAGATAGTGTTGTTTTATAGCGAGTATTAAACTGCGATAGGTGAAATGTTGTGAAAGCACACAAAACGGCATGAACAAGCCAAATACTGCGTGTTCTACCGTTACAAGTGCGAAACTGCTATATTGTGATATTCTCGTTAAAGCGCATGCAAGCATCGTGAAACCTTGAAGAACAATGTCATTTAGCGAGATACAACGTTCTGTACTGCAATAAGTTGGTGAAAAACTGTGAGGTTATGCAAATATGGTAATTGTGAACAAAACAGTGTAATAGAGCGTTTTTAATACAAGTGCGAATGTTAGGTTAGGTTAAGATATGAACCGTCGTAAAACCGCATTAAACAATGTCACTTAGTGAGATGCAGTGTTTTTCACCATTACAAGTCGGGAACTGCGATATCTAATGTGAAAGCGCTTGCAAACGTCGTTAGGTTAGGTTAGGTTAGGTTACGTTAGGTTAGGTTAGGTTAGGTTTGGTTAGGTTAGGTTAGGTTAGGTTAGGTTAGGGTATGTTAGGTAAGGTTTGGTTAGGTTAGGTTAGGTTAGGTTGGGTTAGGTAAGGTTAGGTTAGGTTAAGATATGAACCGAGCTAAAACCGCATTAAACAATGTCACTTAGTGAGATGCTGTGTTTTTCACCATTACAAGTCGGGAACTGCGATATCTAATGTGAAAGCGCATGAAACCGTCGTAATCTTGCAGAAAACATTGTAAAGTAGCGAATAAAACGTTTTCTAACGATAGAAGTGCGAAGGTTCGGTTAGTTTGAGCTAGGTAGCGTCGTGAAACCGCCAAAAACGATGTCATCTAACGAGATAGTGTTGTTTTATTGCGAGTACGAAACTGCGATAGGTGAAATATTGGGAAAGCACACAAAATGGCATGAACTAGCCAGATACTGCGTCTTGTGCCGTTACAAGTGCGAAACTGCTTTATTGTGATATTCTCGTTAAAGCGCATGCAAGTATCGTGAAACCTTAAAGAACGATGTCATTTAGCGAGATACAGCGTTCTAAACTGTAATAAAATGGTGAGAAACTGTGAGGTCAAGCAAATATCGTAATTGTGAACGAAACAGTGTAATTGAGCGTATTTAGATACAAGTGCGAATGTTAGGTTAGGTTGAGATATCAACCGTCGTAAAACCGCATTAAACAATGTCACTTAGTGAGATGTAGTGTTTTTCAACATTACAAGTCGGGAACTACGATATCTAATGTGAAAGCGCATAAACCGTCGTAATCTTGTAGAAAACATTGTAAAGTTGCGAGTAAAACGTTTTCTAACGATAGAAGTGCGAAGGTTAGCTTGAGTTATGTTAGTTTAAGCTACGTAGCGTCGTGAGACCACCAAAAAGGACGTCAACTAACGAGATCGCGTTGTTTTATTGCATGTACGTAACTGCAATAGGTGAAATGTTGTGAAAGTACACAAAACGGCTTGAACAAGCCAGATACTGCGTGTTGTACCGTTACAAGTGCGAAACTGCTATAATGTGATATTCTTGTTAAAGCGCATGCAAGCATCGTGAAACCTTAAAGAACGATGTCATTTAGCGAGATACAGCGTTCTGTACTGCAATAAGTTGGTGAAAAACTGTGAGGTTATGCAAATATCGTAATTGTGAACGAAACAGTGTAATAGAGCGTTTTTCCATACAAGTACGAATGTTAGGTTAGGTCAAGATATGAACCGTCGTAAAACCGCATTAAACAATGTCACTTAGTGAGATGCAGTGTTTTTCACTATTACAAGTCGGGAACTGCGATATCTAATGTGAAAGCGCTTGCAAACGTCGTTAGGTTAGGTTAGGTTAGGTTAGGTTACGTTAGGTTAGGTTTGGTTAGGTTAGGTTAGGTTAGGTTAGGTTATGTTAGGTTAGGTTGGGTTAGGTTAGGTTAGGTTAGGTTAGGTTAAGATACGAACCGCGCTAAAACTGCATTAAACAATGTCACTTAGTGAGATGCAGTGTTTTTCACCTTTACAAGTTGGGAACTGCGATATCTAATGTGAAAGCGCTTGAAACCGTCGTAATGTTGTAGAAAGCAATGTAAAGTAGCGAGTAAAACGTTTTCTAACGATAGAAGTGCGAAGGTTATGTTAGGTTGAGTTATGTTAGTTTAAGCTAGGTAGCGTCGTGAAACCACCAAAAACGACGTCATCTAACGAGATAGTGTTGTTTATTGCGAGTACAAAACTGCGATAGGTAAAATGTTGTGAAAGCACAGAAAACGGCATGAACAAGCCAAATACTGCATGTTGTACCGTTACAAGTGCGAAACTGCTATGTTGTGACATTCTCGGTAAAGCGCATGCAAGTATCGTGAAACCTTAAAAAACGATGTCATTTAGCGAGATACAGCGTTCTGTACTGTAATAAGTTGGTGAGAAACTGTGAGGTCAAGCAAATATCGTAATTGTGAACGAAACAGTGTAATTGAGCGTTTTTCAATACAAGTACGAATGTTAGGTTAGGTTAAGATATGACCCGTCGTAAAACCGCATTAAACAATGTCACATAGTGAGATGCAGTGTTTTTCACCATTACAAGTCGGGAACTGCGATATCTAATGTGAAAGCGCTTGCAAACGTCGTTAGGTTAGGTTAGGTTAGGTTAGGTTAGGTTTGGTTAGGTTAGGTTAGGTTAGGTTATGTTAGGTTAGGTTGGGTTAGGTTAGGTTAGGTTACGTTGGGTTAAGGTATGAACCGTTGTAAAACCGCAATAAACAATGTCACTTAGTGAGATGCAGTGTTTTTCACCTTTACAAGTTGGGAACTGCGATATCTAATGTGAAAGCGCTTGAAACCGTCGTAATGTTGTAGAAAGCAATGTAAAGTAGCGAGTAAAACGTTTTCTAACGATAGAAGTGCGAAGGTTATGTTAGGTTGAGTTATGTTAGTTTAAGCTAGGTCGCGTCGTGAAACCACCAAAAACGACGTCATCTAACGAGATAGTGTTGTTTTATTGCGAGTACGAAACTGCGATAGGTAAAGTGTGAAAGCACACAAAACGGCATGAACAAGCCAAATACTGCGTGTTCTACCGTTACAAGTGCGAAACTGCTATATTGTGATATTCTCGTTAAAGCGCATGCAAGCATCGTGAAACCTTAAAGAACAATGTCATTTAGCGAGATACAACGTTCTGTACTGCAATAAGTTGGTGAAAAACTGTGAGGTTATGCAAATATGGTAATTGTGAACAAAACAGTGTAATAGAGCGGTTTTAGATACAAGTGCGAATGTTAGGTTAGGTTAAGATATGAACCGTCGTAAAACCGCATTAAACAATGTCAATTAGTGAGATGCAGTGTTTTTCACCATTAAAAGTCGGGAACTGCGATATCTAATGTGAAAGCGCTTGCAACCGTCGTTAGGTTAGGTTAGGTTAGGTTAGGTTAGGTTTTGTTAGGTTAGGTTAGGTTAGGTTAGGTTAGATTAGGTTAGGTTGGGTTGAGTTGGGTTAGGTTAGGTTAGGTTAGGTTGGGTTAGGTTAGGTTAGGTTAGGTTAGGTTAGGTTAGGTTAGGTTACGTTAGGTTAGGTTAGGTTAGGTTACGTTAGATTAGGTTAGGTTAGGTAAGGATAATTTGGTTAGGTTAGGTAAGGTTAGGTTAGGTTAGGTTAGGTTGGGTTGGGTGTTGTTGGTTTGGGTTGGGTTGGGTTGGGTTAGGTTGGGTTAGGTTAGGTTAGGTTACGTTAGGTTAGGTTAGGTTAGGTTAGGTTACGTTAGGTTATGTAGGTTAGGTTAGGTTAGGTTACGTTAGGTTAGGTCAGGAAAGGTTAGGTTACATTAGAATAGGTTAGGTTAGGTTAGGTTACGTTAGGTTAGGTTAAGTTAGGTTAGGTTTGGTTAGGTTAGCTTAGGTTAGGTTAGGTTGGGTTGGGTTGGGTTGGGTTAGGTTAGGTTAGGTTAGGTTAGGTTGGGTTAGGTTAGTTTAGGTTAGGTTAGGTTAGGTTAGGTTGGGTTGGGTTGGGTTAGGTTAGGTTAGGTTAGGTTAGGTAAGATTAGGTTAGGTTAGGTTAGGTTACGTTAGGTTAAGGTATGAACCGTCGTAAAACCGCATTAAACAATGTCACTTAGTGAGATGCAGTGTTTTTCACCTTTACAAGTTGGGAACTGTGATGTCTAATGTGAAAGCGCTTGAAACCGTCGTATTGTTGTAGAAAGCAATGTAAAGTAGCGAGTAAAACGTTTTCTAACGATAGAAGTGCGAAGGTTATGTTAGGTTGAGTTATGTTAGTTTAAGCTAGGTAGCGTCGTGAAACTACCAAAAACAACGTCATCTAACGAGATAGTGTTGTTTTATTGCGAGTACGAAACTGCGATAGGTGAAATGTTGTGAAAGCACACGAAACGGCATGAACAAGCCAAATACTGCGTGTTGTACCGTTACAAGTGCGAAACTGCTATGTTGTGATATTCTCGTTAAAGCGCATGCAAGCATCGTGAAACCTTAAAGAACGATGTCATTTAGCGAGATACAGCGTTCTGTACTGCAATAAGTTGGTGAAAAACTGTGAGGTTATGCAAATATCGTAATTGTGAACGAAACAGTGTAATAGAGCGTTTTTCCATACAAGTACGAATGTTAGGTTAGGTTAAGATATGAACCGTCGTAAAACCGCATTAAACAATGTCACTTAGTGAGATGCAGTGTTTTTCACTATTACAAGTCGGGAACTACGATATCTAATGTGAAAGCGCATGAAACCGTCGTAATCTTGTAGAAAACATTGTAAAGTTGCGAGTAAAACGTTTTCTAACGATAGAAGTGCGAAGGTTAGGTTAGGTTAGGTTAGTTTAGGCTAGGTAGCGTCGTGAAACTACCAAAAACGACGTCATCTAAAGAGATAGTGTTGTTTTATTGCGAGAATTAAACTGCGATAGGTGAAATGTTGTGAAAGCACACAAAACGGCATGAACAAGCCAAATAGTGCGTGTTCTACCGTTACAAGTGCGAAACTGCTATATTGTGATATTCTCGTTAAAGCGCATGCAAGCATCGTGAAACCTTAAAGAACAATGTCATTTAGCGAGATACAGCGTTCTGTACTGCAATAAGTTGGTGAAAAACTGTGAGGTTATGCAAATATCGTAATTGTGAACGAAACAGTGTAATAGAGCGTTTTTCAATACAAGTACGAATGTTAGGTTAGGTTAAGATATGATCCGTCTTAAAACCGCATTAAACAATGTCACATAGTGAGATGCAGTGTTTTTCACCATTACAAGTCGGGAACTGCGATATCTAATGTGAAAGCGCTTGCAAACGTCGTTAGGTTAGGTTAGGTTAGGTTAGGTTAGGTTAGGTTAGGTTTGGTTAGGTTAGGTTAGGTTATGTTAGGTTAGGTTGGGTTAGGTTAGGTTAGGTTACGTTAGATTAAGGTATGAACCGTTGTAAAACCGCAATAAACAATGTCACTTAGTGAGATGCAGTGTTTTTCACCTTTACAAGTTGGGAACTGCGATATCTAATGTGAAAGCGCTTGAAACCGTCGTAATGTTGTAGAAAGCAATGTAAAGTAGCGAGTAAAACGTTTTCTAACGATAGAAGTGCGAAGGTTATGTTAGGTTGAGTTATGTTAGTTTAAGCTAGGTAGCGTCGTGAAACCACCAAAAACGACGTCATCTAACGAGATAGTGTTGTTTTATTGCGAGTACGAAACTGCGATAGGTAAAATGTGAAAGCACACAAAACGGCATGAACAAGCCAAATACTGCGTGTTGTACCGTTACAAGTGCGAAACTGCTATGTTTTGACATTCTCGGTAAAGCGCATGCAAGTATCGTGAAACCTTAAAGAACGATGTCATTTAGCGAGATACAGCGTTCTGTACTGTAATAAGTTGGTGAGAAACTGTGAGGTCAAGCAAATATTGTAATTGTGAACGAAACAGTGTAATTGAGCGTCTTTAGATACGAGTGCGAATGTTAGGTTAGGTTGACATATCAACCATCGTAAAACCGCATTAAACAATGTCACTTAGTGAGATGTAGTGTTTTTCAACATTACAAGCCGGGAACTACGATATCTAATGTGAAAGCGCATGAAACCGTCGTAATCTTGTAGAAAACATTGTAAAGTTGCGAGTAAAACGTTTTCTAACGATAGAAGTGCGAAGGTTAGGTTAGGTTAGGTTAGGTTAGTTTAGGCTAGGTAGCGTCGTGAAACTACCAAAAACGACGTCATCTAAAGAGAGTGTTGTTTTATTGCGAGTATTAAACTGCGATAGGTGAAATGTTGTGAAAGCACACAAAACGGCATGAACAAGCCAAATACTGCGTGTTCTACCGTTACAAGTGCGAAACTGCTATATTGTGATATTCTTGTTAAAGCGCATGCAAGCATCGTGAAACCTTAAAGAACGATGTCATTTAGCGAGATACAGCGTTCTGTACTGCAATAAGTTGGTGAAAAACTGTGAGGTTATGCAAATATCGTAATTGTGAACGAAACAGTGTAATAGAGCGTTTTTCAATACAAATACGAATGTTAGGTTAGGTTAAGATATGAACCGTCGTAAAACCGCATTAAACAATGTCACTTAGTGAGATGCAGTGTTTTTCACCATTACAAGTCGGGAACTGCGATATCTAATGTGAAAGCGCTTGCAAACGTCGTTAGGTTAGGTTAGGTTAGGTTAGGTTAGGTTACGTTAGGTTAGGTTTGGTTAGGTTAGGTTATGTTAGGTTATGTTAGGTTAGGTTGGGTTAGGTTAGGTTGGGTTAGGTTAGGTTAGGTTAAGATATGAACCGCGCTAAAACCGCATTAAACAATGTCACTTAGTGAGATGCAGTGTTTTTCACCTTTACAAGTTGGGAACTGCGATATCTAATGTAAAAGCGCTTGAAACCGTCGTAATGTTGTAGAAAGCAATGTAAAGTAGCGAGTAAAACGTTTTCTAACGATAGAAGTGCGAAGGTTATGTTAGGTTGAGTTATGTTAGTTTAAGCTAGGTAGTGTCGTGAAACCACCAAAAACGACGTCATCTAACGAGATAGTGTTGTTTATTGCGAGTACGAAACTGCGATAGGTAAAATGTTGTGAAAGCACACAAAACGGCATGAACAAGCCAAATACTGCGTGTTGTACCGTTACAAGTGCGAAACTGCTATGTTGTGACATTCTCGGTAAAGCGCATGCAAGTATCGTGAAACCTTAAAGAACGATGTCATTTAGCGAGATACAGCGTTCTGTACTGTAATAAGTTGGTGAGAAACTGTGAGGTCAAGCAAATATTGTAATTGTGAACGAAACAGTGTAATTGAGCGTCTTTAGATACGAGTGCGAATGTTAGGTTAGGTTGACATATCAACCATCGTAAAACCGCATTAAACAATGTCACTTAGTGAGATGTAGTGTTTTTCAACATTACAAGTCGGGAACTACGATATCTAATGTGAAAGCGCATGAAACCGTCGTAATCTTGTAGAAAACATTGTAAAGTTGCGAGTAAAACGTTTTCTAACGATAGAAGTGCGAAGATTAGGTTAGGTTAGGTTAGTTTAGTCTAGGTAGCGTCGTGAAACTACCAAAAACGACGTCATCTAAAGAGATAGTGTTGTTTTATTGCGAGTATTAAACTGCGATAGGTGAAATGTTGTGAAAGCACACAAAACGGCATGAACAAGCCAAATACTGCGTGTTCTACCGTTACAAGTGCGAAACTGCTATATTGTGATATTCTCGTTAAAGCGCATGCAAGCATCGTGAAACCTTAAAGAACAATGGCATTTAGCGAGATACAGCGTTCTGTACTGCAATAAGTTGGTGAAAAACTGTGAGGTTATGCAAATATCGTAATTGTGAACGAAACAGTGTAATAGAGCGTTTTTCAATACAAGTACGAATGTTAGGTTAGGTTAAGATATGACCCGTCGTAAAACCGCATTAAACAATGTCACTTAGTGAGATGCAGTGTTTTTCACCATTACAAGTCGGGAACTGCGATATCTAATGTGAAAGCGCTTGCAAACGTCGTTAGGTTAGGTTAGGTTAGGTTAGGTTAGGTTTGGTTAGGTTAGGTTAGGTTAGGTTATGTTAGGTTAGGTTGGGTTAGGTTAGGTTAGGTTACGTTAGGTTAAGGTATGAACCGTTGTAAAACCGCAATAAACAATGTCACTTAGTGAGATGCAGTGTTTTTCACCTTTACAAGTTGGGAACTGCGATATCTAATGTGAAAGCGCTTGAAACCGTCGTAATGTTGTAGAAAGCAATGTAAAGTAGCGAGTAAAACGTTTTCTAACGATAGAAGTGCGAAGGTTATGTTAGGTTGAGTTATGTTAGTTTAAGCTAGGTAGCGTCGTGAAACCACCAAAAACGACGTCATCTAACGAGATAGTGTGGTTTTATTGCGAGTACGAAACTGCGATAGGTAAAATGTGAAAGCACACAAAACGGCATGAACAAGCCAAATACTGCGTGTTGTACCGTTACAAGTGCGAAACTGCTATGTTGTGACATTCTCGGTAAAGCGCATGCAAGTATCGTGAAACCTTAAAGAACGATGTCATTTAGCGAGATACAGCGTTCTGTACTGTAATAAGTTGGTGAGAAACTGTGAGGTCAAGCAAATATTGTAATTGTGAACGAAACAGTGTAATTGAGCGTCTTTAGATACGAGTGCGAATGTTAGGTTAGGTTGACATATCAACCATCGTAAAACCGCATTAAACAATGTCACTTAGTGAGATGTAGTGTTTTTCAACATTACAAGTCGGGAACTACGATATCTAATGTGAAAGCGCATGAAACCGTCGTAATCTTGTAGAAAACATTGTAAAGTTGCGAGTAAAACGTTTTCTAACGATAGAAGTGCGAAGGTTAGGTTAGGTTAGGTTAGGTTAGTTTAGGCTAGGTAGCGTCGTGAAACTACCAAAAACGACGTCATCTAAAGAGAGTGTTTTATTGCGAGTATTAAACTGCGATAGGTGAAATGTTGTGAAAGCACACAAAACGGCATGAACAAGCCAAATACTGCGTGTTCTACCGTTACAAGTGCGAAACTGCTATATTGTGATATTCTTGTTAAAGCGCATGCAAGCATCGTGAAACCTTAAAGAACGATGTCATTTAGCGAGATACAGCGTTCTGTACTGCAATAAGTTGGTGAAAAACTGTGAGGTTATGCAAATATCGTAATTGTGAACGAAACAGTGTAATAGAGCGTTTTTCAATACAAATACGAATGTTAGGTTAGGTTAAGATATGAACCGTCGTAAAACCGCATTAAACAATGTCACTTAGTGAGATGCAGTGTTTTTCACCATTAGAAGTCGGGAACTGCGATATCTAATGTGAAAGCGCTTGCAAACGTCGTTAGGTTAGGTTAGGTTAGGTTAGGTTAGGTTAGGTTACGTTAGGTTAGGTTTGGTTAGGTTAGGTTATGTTAGGTTATGTTAGGTTAGGTTGGGTTAGGTTAGGTTGGGTTAGGTTAGGTTAGGTTAAGATATGAACCGCGCTAAAACCGCATTAAACAATGTCACTTAGTGAGATGCAGTGTTTTTCACCTTTACAAGTTGGGAACTGCGATATCTAATGTAAAAGCGCTTGAAACCGTCGTAATGTTGTAGAAAGCAATGTAAAGTAGCGAGTAAAACGTTTTCTAACGATAGAAGTGCGAAGGTTATGTTAGGTTGAGTTATGTTAGTTTAAGCTAGGTAGTGTCGTGAAACCACCAAAAACGACGTCATCTAACGAGATAGTGTTGTTTATTGCGAGTACGAAACTGCGATAGGTAAAATGTTGTGAAAGCACACAAAACGGCATGAACAAGCCAAATACTGCGTGTTGTACCGTTACAAGTGCGAAACTGCTATGTTGTGACATTCTCGGTAAAGCGCATGCAAGTATCGTGAAACCTTAAAGAACGATGTCATTTAGCGAGATACAGCGTTCTGTACTGTAATAAGTTGGTGAGAAACTGTGAGGTCAAGCAAATATTGTAATTGTGAACGAAACAGTGTAATTGAGCGTCTTTAGATACGAGTGCGAATGTTAGGTTAGGTTGACATATCAACCATCGTAAAACCGCATTAAACAATGTCACTTAGTGAGATGTAGTGTTTTTCAACATTACAAGTCGGGAACTACGATATCTAATGTGAAAGCGCATGAAACCGTCGTAATCTTGTAGAAAACATTGTAAAGTTGCGAGTAAAACGTTTTCTAACGATAGAAGTGCGAAGATTAGGTTAGGTTAGGTTAGTTTAGTCTAGGTAGCGTCGTGAAACTACCAAAAACGACGTCATCTAAAGAGATAGTGTTGTTTTATTGCGAGTATTAAACTGCGATAGGTGAAATGTTGTGAAAGCACACAAAACGGCATGAACAAGCCAAATACTGCGTGTTCTACCGTTACAAGTGCGAAACTGCTATATTGTGATATTCTCGTTAAAGCGCATGCAAGCATCGTGAAACCTTAAAGAACAATGTCATTTAGCGAGATACAGCGTTCTGTACTGCAATAAGTTGGTGAAAAACTGTGAGGTTATGCAAATATCGTAATTGTGAACGAAACAGTGTAATAGAGCGTTTTTCAATACAAGTACGAATGTTAGGTTAGGTTAAGATATGACCCGTCGTAAAACCGCATTAAACAATGTCACTTAGTGAGATGCAGTGTTTTTCACCATTACAAGTCGGGAACTGCGATATCTAATGTGAAAGCGCTTGCAAACGTCGTTAGGTTAGGTTAGGTTAGGTTAGGTTAGGTTAGGTTTGGTTAGGTTAGGTTAGGTTAGGTTATGTTAGGTTAGGTTGGGTTAGGTTAGGTTAGGTTACGTTAGGTTAAGGTATGAACCGTTGTAAAACCGCAATAAACAATGTCACTTAGTGAGATGCAGTGTTTTTCACCTTTACAAGTTGGGAACTGCGATATCTAATGTGAAAGCGCTTGAAACCGTCGTAATGTTGTAGAAAGCAATGTAAAGTAGCGAGTAAAACGTTTTCTAACGATAGAAGTGCGAAGGTTATGTTAGGTTGAGTTATGTTAGTTTAAGCTAGGTAGCGTCGTGAAACCACCAAAAACGACGTCATCTAACGAGATAGTGTTGTTTTATTGCGAGTACGAAACTGCGATAGGTAAAATGTGAAAGCACACAAAACGGCATGAACAAGCCAAATACTGCGTGTTGTACCGTTACAAGTGCGAAACTGCTATGTTGTGACATTCTCGGTAAAGCGCATGCAAGTATCGTGAAACCTTAAAGAACGATGTCATTTAGCGAGATACAGCGTTCTGTACTGTAATAAGTTGGTGAGAAACTGTGAGGTCAAGCAAATATTGTAATTGTGAACGAAACAGTGTAATTGAGCGTCTTTAGATACGAGTGCGAATGTTAGGTTAGGTTGACATATCAACCATCGTAAAACCGCATTAAACAATGTCACTTAGTGAGATGTAGTGTTTTTCAACATTACAAGTCGGGAACTACGATATCTAATGTGAAAGCGCATGAAACCGTCGTAATCTTGTAGAAAACATTGTAAAGTTGCGAGTAAAACGTTTTCTAACGATAGAAGTGCGAAGGTTAGGTTAGGTTAGGTTAGGTTAGTTTAGGCTAGGTAGCGTCGTGAAACTACCAAAAACGACGTCATCTAAAGAGAGTGTTGTTTTATTGCGAGTATTAAACTGCGATAGGTGAAATGTTGTGAAAGCACACAAAACGGCATGAACAAGCCAAATACTGCGTGTTCTACCGTTACAAGTGCGAAACTGCTATATTGTGATATTCTTGTTAAAGCGCATGCAAGCATCGTGAAACCTTAAAGAACGATGTCATTTAGCGAGATACAGCGTTCTGTACTGCAATAAGTTGGTGAAAAACTGTGAGGTTATGCAAATATCGTAATTGTGAACGAAACAGTGTAATAGAGCGTTTTTCAATACAAATACGAATGTTAGGTTAGGGTAAGATATGAACCGTCGTAAAACCGCATTAAACAATGTCACTTAGTGAGATGCAGTGTTTTTCACCATTACAAGTCGGGAACTGCGATATCTAATGTGAAAGCGCTTGCAAACGTCGTTAGGTTAGGTTAGGTTAGGTTAGGTTAGGTTAGGTTACGTTAGGTTAGGTTTGGTTAGGTTAGGTTAGGTTAGGTTATGTCAGGTTAGGTTAGGTTAGGTTAGGTTAAGATACGAACCGCGCTAAAACCGCATTAAACAATGTCACTTAGTGAGATGCAGTGTTTTTCACCTTTACAAGTTGGGAACTGCGATATCTAATGTGAAAGCGCTTGAAACCGTCGTAATGTTGTAGAAAGCAATGTAAAGTAGCGAGTAAAACGTTTTCTAACGATAGAAGTGCGAAGGTTATGTTAGGTTGAGTTATGTTAGTTTAAGCTAGGTAGCGTCGTGAAACCACCAAAAACGACGTCATCTAACGAGATAGTGTTGTTTTATTGCGAGTACAAAACTGCGATAGGTAAAATGTGAAAGCACACAAAACGGCATGAACAAGCCAAATACTGCGTGTTGTACCGTTACAAGTGCGAAACTACTATGTTTTGACATTCTCGGTAAAGCGCATGCAAGTATCGTGAAACCTTAAAGAACGATGTCATTTAGCGAGATACAGCGTTCTGTACTGTAATAAGTTGGTGAGAAACTGTGAGGTCAAGCAAATATTGTAATTGTGAACGAAACAGTGTAATTGAGCGTCTTTAGATACGAGTGCGAATGTTAGGTTAGGTTGACATATCAACCATCGTAAAACCGCATTAAACAATGTCACTTAGTGAGATGTAGTGTTTTTCAACATTACAAGTCGGGAACTACGATATCTAATGTGAAAGCGCATGAAACCGTCGTAATCTTGTAGAAAACATTGTAAAGTTGCGAGTAAAACGTTTTCTAACGATAGAAGTGCGAAGGTTAGGTTAGGTTAGGTTAGTTTAGGCTAGGTAGCGTCGTGAAACTACCAAAAACGACGTCATCTAAAGAGAGTGTTGTTTTATTGCGAGTATTAAACTGCGATAGGTGAAATGTTGTGAAAGCACACAAAACGGCATGAACAAGCCAAATACTGCGTGTTCTACCGTTACAAGTGCGAAACTGCTATATTTTGATATTCTTGTTAAAGCGCATGCAAGCATCGTGAAACCTTAAAGAACGATGTCATTTAGCGAAATACAGCGTTCTGTACTGCAATAAGTTGGTGAAAAACTGTGAGGTTATGCAAATATCGTAATTGTGAACGAAACAGTGTAATAGAGCGTTTTTCAATACAAGTACGAATGTTAGGTTAGGTTAAGATATGACTCGTCGTAAAACCGCATTAAACAATGTCACTTAGTGAGATGCAGTGTTTTTCACCATTACAAGTCGGGATCTGCGATATCTAATGTGAAAGCGCTTGCAAACGTCGTTAGGTTAGGTTAGGTTAGGTTAGGTTAGGTTAGGTTAGGTTAGGTTATGTTAGGTTAGGTTGGGTTAGGTTAGGTTAGGTTACGTTAGGTTAAGGTATGAACCGTTGTAAAACCGCAATAAACAATGTCACTTAGTGAGATGCAGTGTTTTTCACCTTTACAAGTTGGGAACTGCGATATCTAATGTGAAAGCGCTTGAAACCGTCGTAATGTTGTAGAAAGCAATGTAAAGTAGCGAGTAAAACGTTTTCTAACGATAGAAGTGCGAAGGTTATGTTAGGTTGAGTTATGTTAGTTTAAGCTAGGTAGCGTCGTGAAACCACCAAAAACGACGTCATCTAACGAGATAGTGTTGTTTTATTGCGAGTACGAAACTGCGATAGGTAAAATGTGAAAGCACACAAAACGGCATGAACAAGCCAAATACTGCGTGTTGTACCGTTATAAGTGCGAAACTGCTATGTTGTGACATTCTCGGTAAAGCGCATGCAAGTATCGTGAAACCTTAAAGAACGATGTCATTTAGCGAGATACAGCGTTCTGTACTGTAATAAGTTGGTGAGAAACTGTGAGGTCAAGCAAATATTGTAATTGTGAACGAAACAGTGTAATTGAGCGTCTTTAGATACGAGTGCGAATGTTAGGTTAGGTTGACATATCAACCATCGTAAAACCGCATTAAACAATGTCACTTAGTGAGATGTAGTGTTTTTCAACATTACAAGTCGGGAACTACGATATCTAATGTGAAAGCGCATGAAACCGTCGTAATCTTGTAGAAAACATTGTAAAGTTGCGAGTAAAACGTTTTCTAACGATAGAAGTGCGAAGGTTAGGTTAGGTTAGGTTAGGTTAGTTTAGGCTAGGTAGCGTCGTGAAACTACCAAAAACGACGTCATCTAAAGAGAGTGTTGTTTTATTGCGAGTATTAAACTGCGATAGGTGAAATGTTGTGAAAGCACACAAAACGGCATGAACAAGCCAAATACTGCGTGTTCTACCGTTACAAGTGCGAAACTGCTATATTGTGATATTCTTGTTAAAGCGCATGCAAGCATCGTGAAACCTTAAAGAACGATGTCATTTAGCGAGATACAGCGTTCTGTACTGCAATAAGTTGGTGAAAAACTGTGAGGTTATGCAAATATCGTAATTGTGAACGAAACAGTGTAATAGAGCGTTTTTCAATACAAATACGAATGTTAGGTTAGGGTAAGATATGAACCGTCGTAAAACCGCATTAAACAATGTCACTTAGTGAGATGCAGTGTTTTTCACCATTACAAGTCGGGAACTGCGATATCTAATGTGAAAGCGCTTGCAAACGTCGTTAGGTTAGGTTAGGTTAGGTTAGGTTAGGTTAGGTTACGTTAGGTTTGGTTTGGTTAGGTTAGGTTATGTTAGGTTATGTTAGGTTAGGTTGGGTTAGGTTAGGTTGGGTTAGGTTAGGTTAGGTTAAGATATGAACCGCGCTAAAACCGCATTAAACAATGTCACTTAGTGAGATGCAGTGTTTTTCACCTTTACAAGTTGGGAACTGCGATATCTAATGTAAAAGCGCTTGAAACCGTCGTAATGTTGTAGAAAGCAATGTAAAGTAGCGAGTAAAACGATTTCTAACGATAGAAGTGCGAAGGTTATGTTAGGTTGAGTTATGTTAGTTTAAGCTAGGTAGTGTCGTGAAACCACCAAAAACGACGTCATCTAACGAGATAGTGTTGTTTATTGCGAGTACGAAACTGCGATAGGTAAAATGTTGTGAAAGCACACAAAACGGCATGAACAAGCCAAATACTGCGTGTTGTACCGTTACAAGTGCAAAACTGCTATGTTGTGACATTCTCGGTAAAGCGCATGCAAGTATCGTGAAACCTTAAAGAACGATGTCATTTAGCGAGATACAGCGTTCTGTACTGTAATAAGTTGGTGAGAAACTGTGAGGTCAAGCAAATATTGTAATTGTGAACGAAACAGTGTAATTGAGCGTCTTTAGATACGAGTGCGAATGTTAGGTTAGGTTGACATATCAACCATCGTAAAACCGCATTAAACAATGTCACTTAGTGAGATGTAGTGTTTTTCAACATTACAAGTCGGGAACTACGATATCTAATGTGAAAGCGCATGAAACCGTCGTAATCTTGTAGAAAACATTGTAAAGTTGCGAGTAAAACGTTTTCTAACGATAGAAGTGCGAAGGTTAGGTTAGGTTAGGTTAGGTTAGTTTAGGCTAGGTAGCGTCGTGAAACTACCAAAAACGACGTCATCTAAAGAGAGTGTTGTTTTATTGCGAGTATTAAACTGCGATAGGTGAAATGTTGTGAAAGCACACAAAACGGCATGAACAAGCCAAATACTGCGTGTTCTACCGTTACAAGTGCGAAACTGCTATATTGTGATATTCTCGTTAAAGCGCATGCAAGCATCGTGAAACCTTAAAGAACAATGTCATTTAGCGAGATACAGCGTTCTGTACTGCAATAAGTTGGTGAAAAACTGTGAGGTTATGCAAATATCGTAATTGTGAACGAAACAGTGTAATAGAGCGTTTTTCCATACAAGTACGAATGTTAGGTTAGGTTAAGATATGAACCGTCGTAAAACCGCATTAAACAATGTCACTTAGTGAGATGCAGTGTTTTTCACTATTACAAGTCGGGAACTGCGATATCTAATGTGAAAGCGCTTGCAAACGTCGTTAGGTTAGGTTAGGTTAGGTTAGGTTAGGTTAGGTTACGTTAGGTTAGGTTTGGTTAGGTTAGGTTAGGTTAGGTTATGTCAGGTTAGGTTAGGTTAGGTTAGGTTAAGATACGAACCGCGCTAAAACCGCATTAAACAATGTCACTTAGTGAGATGCAGTGTTTTTCACCTTTACAAGTTGGGAACTGCGATATCTAATGTGAAAGCGCTTGAAACCGTCGTAATGTTGTAGAAAGCAATGTAAAGTAGCGAGTAAAATGTTTTCTAACGATAAAAGTGCGAAGGTTATGTTAGGTTGAGTTATGTTAGTTTAAGCTAGGTAGCGTCGTGAAACCACCAAAAACGACGTCATCTAACGAGATAGTGTTGTTTTATTGCGAGTACGAAACTGCGATAGGTAAAATGTGAAAGCACACAAAACGGCATGAACAAGCCAAATACTGCGTGTTGTACCGTTACAAGTGCGAAACTACTATGTTTTGACATTCTCGGTAAAGCGCATGCAAGTATCGTGAAACCTTAAATAACGATGTCATTTAGCGAGATACAGCGTTCTGTACTGTAATAAGTTGGTGAGAAACTGTGAGGTCAAGCAAATATTGTAATTGTGAACGAAACAGTGTAATTGAGCGTCTTTAGATACGAGTGCGAATGTTAGGTTAGGTTGACATATCAACCATCGTAAAACCGCATTAAACAATGTCACTTAGTGAGATGTAGTGTTTTTCAACATTACAAGTCGGGAACTACGATATCTAATGTGAAAGCGCATGAAACCGTCGTAATCTTGTAGAAAACATTGTAAAGTTGCGAGTAAAACGTTTTCTAACGATAGAAGTGCGAAGGTTAGGTTAGGTTAGGTTAGGTTAGTTTAGGCTAGGTAGCGTCGTGAAACTACCAAAAACGACGTCATCTAAAGAGAGTGTTGTTTTATTGCGAGTATTAAACTGCGATAGGTGAAATGTTGTGAAAGCACACAAAACGGCATGAACAAGCCAAATACTGCGTGTTCTACCGTTACAAGTGCGAAACTGCTATATTGTGATATTCTTGTTAAAGCGCATGCAAGCATCGTGAAACCTTAAAGAACGATGTCATTTAGCGAGATACAGCGTTCTGTACTGCAATAAGTTGGTGAAAAACTGTGAGGTTATGCAAATATCGTAATTGTGAACGAAACAGTGTAATAGAGCGTTTTTCAATACAAATACGAATGTTAGGTTAGGGTAAGATATGAACCGTCGTAAAACCGCATTAAACAATGTCACTTAGTGAGATGCAGTGTTTTTCACCATTACAAGTCGGGAACTGCGATATCTAATGTGAAAGCGCTTGCAAACGTCGTTAGGTTAGGTTAGGTTAGGTTAGGTTAGGTTAGGTTAGGTTACGTTAGGTTTGGTTTGGTTAGGTTAGGTTATGTTAGGTTATGTTAGGTTAGGTTGGGTTAGGTTAGGTTGGGTTAGGTTAGGTTAGGTTAAGATATGAACCGCGCTAAAACCGCATTAAACAATGTCACTTAGTGAGATGCAGTGTTTTTCACCTTTACAAGTTGGGAACTGCGATATCTAATGTAAAAGCGCTTGAAACCGTCGTAATGTTGTAGAAAGCAATGTAAAGTGGCGAGTAAAACGATTTCTAACGATAGAAGTGCGAAGGTTATGTTAGGTTGAGTTATGTTAGTTTAAGCTAGGTAGTGTCGTGAAACCACCAAAAACGACGTCATCTAACGAGATAGTGTTGTTTATTGCGAGTACGAAACTGCGATAGGTAAAATGTTGTGAAAGCACACAAAACGGCATGAACAAGCCAAATACTGCGTGTTGTACCGTTACAAGTGCGAAACTGCTATGTTGTGACATTCTCGGTAAAGCGCATGCAAGTATCGTGAAACCTTAAAGAACGATGTCATTTAGCGAGATACAGCGTTCTGTACTGTAATAAGTTGGTGAGAAACTGTGAGGTCAAGCAAATATTGTAATTGTGAACGAAACAGTGTAATTGAGCGTCTTTAGATACGAGTGCGAATGTTAGGTTAGGTTGACATATCAACCATCGTAAAACCGCATTAAACAATGTCACTTAGTGAGATGTAGTGTTTTTCAACATTACAAGTCGGGAACTACGATATCTAATGTGAAAGCGCATGAAACCGTCGTAATCTTGTAGAAAACATTGTAAAGTTGCGAGTAAAACGTTTTCTAACGATAGAAGTGCGAAGGTTAGGTTAGGTTAGGTTAGGTTAGTTTAGGCTAGGTAGCGTCGTGAAACTACCAAAAACGACGTCATCTAAAGAGAGTGTTGTTTTATTGCGAGTATTAAACTGCGATAGGTGAAATGTTGTGAAAGCACACAAAACGGCATGAACAAGCCAAATACTGCGTGTTCTACCGTTACAAGTGCGAAACTGCTATATTGTGATATTCTCGTTAAAGCGCATGCAAGCATCGTGAAACCTTAAAGAACAATGTCATTTAGCGAGATACAGCGTTCTGTACTGCAATAAGTTGGTGAAAAACTGTGAGGTTATGCAAATATCGTAATTGTGAACGAAACAGTGTAATAGAGCGTTTTTCCATACAAGTACGAATGTTAGGTTAGGTTAAGATATGAACCGTCGTAAAACCGCATTAAACAATGTCACTTAGTGAGATGCAGTGTTTTTCACTATTACAAGTCGGGAACTGCGATATCTAATGTGAAAGCGCTTGCAAACGTCGTTAGGTTAGGTTAGGTTAGGTTAGGTTAGGTTAGGTTACGTTAGGTTAGGTTTGGTTAGGTTAGGTTAGGTTAGGTTATGTCAGGTTAGGTTAGGTTAGGTTAGGTTAAGATACGAACCGCGCTAAAACCGCATTAAACAATGTCACTTAGTGAGATGCAGTGTTTTTCACCTTTACAAGTTGGGAACTGCGATATCTAATGTGAAAGCGCTTGAAACCGTCGTAATGTTGTAGAAAGCAATGTAAAGTAGCGAGTAAAATGTTTTCTAACGATAGAAGTGCGAAGGTTATGTTAGGTTGAGTTATGTTAGTTTAAGCTAGGTAGCGTCGTGAAACCACCAAAAACGACGTCATCTAACGAGATAGTGTTGTTTTATTGCGAGTACGAAACTGCGATAGGTAAAATGTGAAAGCACACAAAACGGCATGAACAAGCCAAATACTGCGTGTTGTACCGTTACAAGTGCGAAACTACTATGTTTTGACATTCTCGGTAAAGCGCATGCAAGTATCGTGAAACCTTAAATAACGATGTCATTTAGCGAGATACAGCGTTCTGTACTGTAATAAGTTGGTGAGAAACTGTGAGGTCAAGCAAATATTGTAATTGTGAACGAAACAGTGTAATTGAGCGTCTTTAGATACGAGTGCGAATGTTAGGTTAGGTTGACATATCAACCATCGTAAAACCGCATTAAACAATGTCACTTAGTGAGATGTAGTGTTTTTCAACATTACAAGTCGGGAACTACGATATCTAATGTGAAAGCGCATGAAACCGTCGTAATCTTGTAGAAAACATTGTAAAGTTGCGAGTAAAACGTTTTCTAACGATAGAAGTGCGAAGGTTAGGTTAGGTTAGGTTAGGTTAGTTTAGGCTAGGTAGCGTCGTGAAACTACCAAAAACGACGTCATCTAAAGAGAGTGTTGTTTTATTGCGAGTATTAAACTGCGATAGGTGAAATGTTGTGAAAGCACACAAAACGGCATGAACAAGCCAAATACTGCGTGTTCTACCGTTACAAGTGCGAAACTGCTATATTTTGATATTCTTGTTAAAGCGCATGCAAGCATCGTGAAACCTTAAAGAACGATGTCATTTAGCGAGATACAGCGTTCTGTACTGCAATAAGTTGGGGAAAAACTGTGAGGTTATGCAAATATCGTAATTGTGAACGAAACAGTGTAATAGAGCGTTTTTCAATACAAATACGAATGTTAGGTTAGGTTAAGATATGAACCGTCGTAAAACCGCATTAAACAATGTCACTTAGTGAGATGCAGTGTTTTTCACCATTACAAGTCGGGAACTGCGATATCTAATGTGAAAGCGCTTGCAAACGTCGTTAGGTTAGGTTAGGTTAGGTTAGGTTACGTTAGGTTAGGTTTGGTTAGGTTAGGTTAGGTTAGGTTATGTTAGGTTAGGTTGGGTTAGGTTAGGTTAGGTTAGGTTAGGGTAGGTTAGGTTAAGATACGAACCGCGCTAAAACCGCATTAAACAATGTCACTTAGTGAGATGCAGTGTTTTTCACCTTTACAAGTTGGGAACTGCGATATATAATGTGAAAGCGC